>NW_016819032.1:1845953-1856081 GCF_001698545.2 Rhinopithecus bieti
ACCAAGCTGGGTGTTGAAAAATTGGTTAAATATGGACATGGATATCTGAACTCCTTCATGAGAAAAGATTTCTTGACCAAAATTAGTAAGCTTTGATTTTTTTGTTTCTAGCCATATAAGCTGTGTTAAACACATGAATGGTTAGGAATATTTTACTTCTTCACCTCTCTTTAACAAGTATTTGTCTGTTCTAGACTTTGCGTGCACATGGAGAAGTAAATACATGAATGAGATTATAGTCTTTGCCCTCAAGGGGTTTTCAGTCTTGTCCCATTATCTTTATGGCTGCGTCATGCATTAGTGAGTCTCCTTGACTAATCTCAAGAATTCAATGTATGGACACAGAATAAAGTAAACTAATTGTATGTGTCATTGAAATTATAATTTCAACTAATTGGTACCTTTAAGAAACTGAGCACCTAAAAGTTAAACAGTATAGATTTATGAGACATTTCTAAAATGTCAACATTCTATTGACTATTCACATCAAAGGTGATTGCCAAGTTTTATATGGACTCTGAGGGATATCCAAGTCAACACATTGTTATAGTTAACATTGTTTTTTGTAAACAGCCATTGTTTTGTTATAGTAGCCACCTGTAATTAGAATCAAATGAATATTTATTTAGTTTTGCGTCTTTGTGTAAATTCTATTAATGTTACACGTCTATACCAAGTAAATACAAATACAATTTGAAGTAGCCATATGTAATTAGAATCAAATGAATATTTTATTTAGTTTCATGTCTTTGTGTAAATTAAATTCTATTAACATTACATATGTATACCAAGTAAATACACACAAATATAATTTGAAGAACAATGTCTAAGAAATCTACAGTGTTTTACACCTCAATTTTTCTTAAGTTTCAGTTTTAGAATGCTCTATGTAATTTAATAATAATGAACATTCATTTATTCTTGGTGTTTTTATAGAAGGAAATGCTACATCATTATTGTCCCCTATATTTCATGTTGAAAGGTGATTTCCAATGTTAGAAGTGGGGCCTGGTGGGGAATGTTTGGGTCATCTGGGAAGATTCTTCATAATGGCTTGGTGCCCTCCCCATGGTAGTGAGTTATGAGGAGATCTGATTATAAAAAGTGTCTGGGACCTCCCCTTTCTCTCTCTTTCTCTCTCTCTCTCCATGTGACATGCTTGCTCCCCCTTTGCCTTCCACCATGATGAAACTTCCTGAAGTCTCATCAGAAGCAGATTCTGGTGCCATGTTTCCTGTATAGCCTGCAGAATCATGAGCCTAACCCTTTTCTTAATAAATTATCCAGTTTTAGGTATTTCCTTATAGCAATGCAAAATGGACTAACACACCATGTCAACCTAATTCAGTTTCAATAACGTGTTAAGACAATTATTTGGTTTTTTAAAAATTGTTTTATATTATAAGCACCAACTCTACCTAGAAATACTGTGCATAGATTAACATAATGGCAAGGAAACTTTAAATAAGCTAATGTCTAAGAGAATTATTTGTCAAAGTGATTAGATGAATTTCTACCACAAGAGCCACATATGGATAATGGTCAGGGCATGAAATTAGGCTGGATTTCTGGATAATCTGATTAAGATTCCTGGGAGCAAACATTACAAACGTTTAAAAGTAAGATGGACCAGAGTTCATGAGATAAACTGTATTAGGATTGAGGACAAAAGATCCTAAGGTAGAATGAGAACAAAATCAAAAGAGTTTCTGTGAATTTTATAACAAGTGAAGATGGCTTTTAAAAAGAGATCTTTTTTGGGGGGATCTGGAATAAAAATATTTCCAACCTGTTTTTAAACCTAAAGATCTTTGTCTCTAACAGGCATGTGACAGAGTATGCTGATGTCGATTCTCATTCCATTCTGCAATCGGGTTAGTTTAATTAACAAGATAAGTGTGTTTTTGCTTAATCAATAAATAAATGGAGTTTGTCAAATTCCTAGTTTCTCTGTGTGTGTTTTTTAACAGGTTGATACACATTTTCTTATCAGACCTAGTAGAAGGTCAGTATTTTTGACCCAGGAATTCTGAGGATCCTGATAGGACGATTCACTGCCCTGTGTGGCTGGTTTTCTCTGTTGATCATCTTTGTCCTCTCCTTGGCAATCTCTTTTTGCTTCCGAGCTCTGCCTGTGCCATATCATACTCTTATATCTTGTTATTTGCAACATTAATTTCTGACATGGTGATTTATATACATTTTATATATTAACATACACAGCAGAGGATCTCAGAAAATTTTTAAACAATTTGACAGTTTATAGGAGAATATTTTTTGTTTACTTCTTCCCAGTTCAACATCTAAAAACAGCAGGCATAATACGATTTCTAGGTCGTGACTATGAGAAAGGTTTCTGTCAGGTATAACGTGTTATTTAATTTCTAATTTTTTTCCTTGCAAGATTTTCAACATGATAATTTTAGGTTTGCCTTTCCTCCACATGTCTATGACAAACATCTTAGATAAATTGTAGTTGTAACTATTTTACCTTTCTATTTATACTATCTAAAGGATGTGAAAGTTGGGGATACATGAGGAGTAAAATAAGTGAAGAAAGGCAAAAGTATAGGTTTTAATACAGCATCTGGTTCAGAAGAGGAACTAGGTAAGAAAGGAAATGAAAGTAAGGAAATTTCGTGTTTTCTCCCTTGCAAATTAATTATAACCTTGTTTACATATAGGAAATTATGCCTTCAACACCCTAATATTCTAGCTCATTTTATTATCTTAACTGAGCTGTATATTGTTATTTAAAATCTTAAAGTTTCATTTATAAAAATATGTAACTTCAATGTGATGAAATCCCGTATCTATTAAAAACACAAAAATTAGCCAGGCGTGGTGGTGCACGCCTGTAATCCCATTAGAAATCTCTATTCTCTATTAAAAATACAAAAATTAGCCAGGCATGGTGGTGCACACCATAATCAGGAGGCTGAGGCAGGGAATTGCTTGAACCCAGGAGGTGGAGGTTGCAGTGAGCAGAGATTGTGCCACTGCACTCCAGCCTGGGCAACAGAGTGAGACTCTGTCTCAAAAAAAAAAAAAAAAAAGAAAGAAAGAAAGAAAAGAAACAATCAAAACAGTAACTTCAATAAAGCCCCACATCTATGTATATCTAACTCATCAAAATAACACCAAAATACCAGTTTAGCATCAAAAATGATATGAAGTAATGTACATTTTACTGAAATATCAAGGACAGTAAATTGGTAAAAAATATTTCTTAGAATTTAGGGGAAAATGTCTTCTGCTCCCTTCTATTTCTTTTATTTTTTCTTTTTTATTATTTTTAAAATTTTAACGTCAGATTCTAGCTCTGTTACTCAAGCTGGAGTGCAGTACTGTCATCACAGGTCAATGCATCCTCAACCCCTGGGCTTAAGCCATCCTCCCACTTGGCCTCTTGTGTAAGCAGGACTACAGGCATGCGTCACTACGCCAGGCCAAATTTTTTTTTTAAACTTTTTGTAGAGACAGGGTCTCACTATGCTGCTCAGGCTGGTCTAGAACTCCTGGGCTCAAACAATCCTCTTGCCTCAGCCTCCCACAGTGCTGGGATTACAGGTGTGAGTCGCTGTGCGTGGCCCCTCATCTCCATTTCAATCCTTATCAAATCACTCACAAATCAGACCAAGAAATTATCTTACCTCTCTTCCCAAATATTTGTGGCTTAGCTCTTTGTTACACAGAACAACTTAAATCATGCTGCTTTATACAGTTGTTCTCGTCCTCTTCCATTTTGATTTGTGATTGTAAGCTGCACCCAACCACGTGCTGGAAGAGGAATGGTTATAGGAGTTACTAAATCTGAGTATTTCTACCCTTTATAAGAATCTTAGTTATACTGATATACTTAATAATAGTTCGCCCTTCTATATATCCTCTCTCTGTGTATATCCTCTCTGAATGTAGAATTTCTGGTGGTTTGGGGTTCATAAAAAATATCAATGGCACAGCCTATTGAAAATCGCATAGCTGGTGACCTTTCTCTACCTTCAAAATGTGTTATTTTATTTTCATAACAAGTTCTAAACATGATTGTCCATCCATTTCTTCAGGCAATGGAAACATAAATATACAAACTTTTTCCAGGATTTTTTTTCTTTTTAACCACAACATATTCTAAAGATACTAAATTTCAGAAATCACAGTAACAACCCAGTCTGTAAGATTTTAATGTCTAATATCATTGTTCACAGTGTCCAGAAAGAATAGTTTCTTAAGAAACAAGGTATATATGTTAAAATTTATTTTAAATCTTCATATCACTATGGATTTTTTAGGCTTTTTTCAATAACTGAAACCAATAGAGGTGTATTTGGTTCTCAGAGAAAGGCATCCAATCACATTTTTCACAGTAGTTCCACAATTATAGTGTTGATCTCAGAGTGATTTCCATCATTGTCTTTAATTATGTATTATTCTACAACCAACATAATTAATGTTCTCTCCATCAGCTAAAAACTAATACTTTATAACAAACAACTCCAAAACTCAGTAGCACACAGCATAGACATTTATCTCTCACTTCTGTGTCTGTCACTAAGGAATGGCTGATCTAAGTTGGCTTCCAGTTAACTTGGTCCATAGCTACGCCACATGTCTTTCATTCTTCTGGAATCACAGGCTACTATAGAATCTTCTTCCACTGGTGATTGCAAAAGCCCTAGAAAACACAGAGAAAGTTCATTGTCTCAGGAGTGGTGGCTCACGCCTGTAATCCTAGCACTTTGGGAGGTTGAGGTGGGCAGATTGCCTGAGGTCACGAGTTTGAGACCAGCCTGGCCAACATGGTGAAACCCTGCCTCTACTAAAAATACAAAAATTAGCAGGGCGTGTCGGCAGGGGCCTGTAAAATCCCAGCTACTCGGAAGGCTGAGGCAGGAGAATTGCCAGAACCCAGGAGGTAGAGGTTGCAGTGAGCCGGGATCCCTCCATTACACTCCAGCCTGGGCCACAACAGTGAGAATTCATCTCAAAAAAACATAAATAAAAATTAAAATTAAAAAAAGCATTCACTGTCTCCTGGGGCCTTGAGCTTAACAAGCACTTATGTGGCCAGAACAAATCAATGAGCTTAAACACATACACACACACAACAACACCACCAAACAAACAAACCCTTCTATGGTGAGAGGTGGGCAAAATGAATTGCTGCTGAATAATAATCCAAATTTTACCACATCCAGTAAAATTACATTCCTTTAGATTTTAATTCTAACAGTGGCAATTTAGCTTCAAGACATCAAATTATAGCCTCCAAAATGTAAACTATATGCAAGCAGGGAGCTTCTGGCTACAAGTAATAGAATCTTTCATTTATATTGATTTAACAATAAAGAAATATTTAGGAAATGCAGAGGTACCACCGATGTTAAAGCTGGTTATTGAGCACCCAGGACAGTGCTCCACATCCCTGATTCTTTTTAATTACTTGTCTGTTATTTACGGTGTTCTCTTCATCCCCAGGTTTGTAGCCATATGAGTACTTTTATTTCAGAATTCACAAGACATGACAATAAAGAGGAAGAGGAAAGAACCACAGCTTTTTACATTGGTCTCTATTAGCAGCTATAAAACTTTTTCCGTGAAAATCCAGTACATTTTCATTGATATCTTTCAGGCTGAGAATGGGCTACATATCCATTTCTGAGTCATTCACTTGGGAATGAGCTTATCTTTAAATCAGCTGGTCCCATCTATGGACCTGGCAGAGCTGGCAGTAGTTAATTCCCTCAGATGCATCCAATTTTGCTGGGGGTCGTTGGGTGGGGAGCAGATGAGTGGGACACTAAGTAGATCCATAGCGGAATTTTGTAGGAAAGAAAGGAAAATAGGTTTGGAACATCAGCCAACAGTGTGCCCCAGACTTCTAAAATGTTCAGTGTTCATTTTTCTTCTAGTCTTATCTAAAGCCAGGATTGTATTTTTAAAATCATGATTTAAATAGCCAACTTATTATTAACCTTCCTTAGAGCTCCCACCAAATCCCAAAGAACAGTAGTATTCACATACATTCTAAAAGCCTTTTTTAGAATATTCTTCATCAATGTCTGTTACTGAAAACATTAACAATATGGTTGACCCAAGAAATCACTCTCCATGCCAAGCTCAGTAAAATGCTCTCCCAGATCACCCTTTCCCTATCATCCTTTTCCTGCTCACCTGTCTCATCATATATATAATATGTGTATAAAACATATATGTATATTTAATTGTGTGACTGATGTCAATTTTTCTGTCTCTAATAATCCACATTTTACTCAATAAACAAAACTTAAAATCTGATCCAGCCTTTTTATGCAATCCTGACTGGAGTGTAGCAGCATGATCACAGCTCACTACAGCCTCAAAGTCCTGGGATCAAATGATCCTCCCTTCTTGACCTACCAAGTAGCTGGGACTACAGACAGGCACCTCCATGCCGGGTTAATATTTCTTTAATTTTTTTTTTTAAAAACAGGGTCTCACTATGCTGCCCAAGCCACTTTCAAATGCCTCGTCTCAAGCTATCCTCCCACTTTGGCCTCCCAAAGTGCTGGGATTACAGATGTGAGCCACCGTGCGTGGATAGGTGTTAAATTTCTATGTCATTCTGGCAGAGTGGCTGTGACTAAGAAATAACAAATGTTAAAGGATTTAAAAGTATGGTTTTCGTTTGTCTAAAGTTTTTATTATATTTTCATGATTACAAAAAGAATGGGTTTTCTGAAAAAATACAAAAATAAGTTTTTTATACCCATAATCTAACTGCCCAGAGAAAATCATAATAGAAAAATATATATATACATAATATACATACATATATGCATTTGTGTATGTATATAAAACTATATATCTCTGCAGTTTTTTACAATTATAAATAAAGATATAGCTATAAGTGTAATTTACACATACATTTTCAAAATATGCATTATAAATTAACATAATAGTATATATTACCATATATTGTCAACTGCTTTTGTCATTAGGCAGTTATAAATATTTTTCAATGCTATCAAATTTTTCTAAAACTTTATTTAGGATAGTAATTTATTATTACAATGAGAATTTAGACATCCACTATACTTTATAAAACCTACAGCTTGGCTGGGCGTGGTGGCGCACACCTGTAATCCCAGCATTTCGGGAGGTCAAGATGGGTGGATCACGAGGTCAGGAGATCAAGACCACCATGGCTAAAATGATGAAACCCCGTCTCTACTAAAAATACAAAAAAATTATCCAGGAGTGGTGGCGGGCGCCTGTAGTCCCAGCTACTCTGGAGGCTGAGACGGGAGAATGGCGTGAACCTGGGAGGCGGAGCTTGCAGTGAGCCGAGATCGCGCCACTGCACTCCAGCCTGGGTGACAGAGAAAGACTCCGTCTCAAAAGACAAACAAACAAAAATCCCTAAAGCTTAACCTATAACCTACAGCCTACCCTATAAAACCTATAAGCAAATCCTACTACTGAATACACACACAAATGTACCAGAGTGAAATAATTACTTGAATGTGAATAAAGCATTATTTGTTTAAGAGAATGTCTTAAATGTTAATTGCTGGAAGGACATTTTAAAAATTCACACAGTGTGTCACAATTGACCCTCAAAGACTACCAAGTCTTTTACCATTTTGGGGTAGCAGTGTGCAACTGTCACTACTCTTTGACAAGGATAGATGTGGTCATCTTAAAAAACCACACATGCTGGCCAAAGAGAAATAAATTATATTGATGAAGTTTTCATTTTTTCAGCTATTTTTTCTGAAGTGTTTTTTTCTTTTCTTTTTCTTTCTTTTTTTTTTTGAGACGGAGTCTGGCTCTGTCGCCCAGGCTGGAGTGCAGTGACCGGATCTCAGCTCACTGCAAGCTCCGCCTCCCGGGTTTACGCCATTCTCCTGCCTCCGCCTCCCAAGTAGCTGGAACTACAGGCGCCCGCCTCGTCACCTGGCTAGTTTTTTGTATTCTTTAGTAGAGACGGGGTTTCACCGTATTAGCCAGGATGGTCTCGATCTCCTGACCTCGTGATCCGCCCGTCTCGGCCTCCCAAAGTGCTGGGATTACAGGCTTGAGCCACCGCACCCGGCTGAAGTGTTTTTATCCCATAAACTGCCTGTTTGTGTTATTTGCGTATCTAAATTTTTGTTTGCCTGCTACAGGTAATATATATATTAAAACTGACATATTGTCATCTATTTATAATATTTCTTCTTCAGTTTTGTCATTGGTGTTTTAAAATGTTTAAGTTGTCATATTTATTAATCTTTTCTTTATAGTTAGTTTCTTTGAAATATCTCTCATTAAAAGAGATCTCTCAAAGCTAACACAGATGGTGACTGGTATCATCTTCTAATTCTTTTGTTATTTGTTCTTAAAATATTGTTTAACTCATGTAGAAGTTAGTAGTGTATGTGTGCACGTGTACACCTATACATTTAAATAGCTATAAGGACTTGATTTTGATTCAAATGCTTGACTCATTTTCCTAGCACCATCTCTCATTGATTAAAGGGTCTGATTATCTGGCTTTCTTTTGATAGCACTGCCTATTCTTTTGTAAGTAAGTATCAGTTCATTTCTTTGAAACTTTACATTTTATAGTAACACCTGATAATGCAGGACCGACTAATTTTCTTATTTTTCAAAATGTACTTACGTTTCAACTGTTTTTTTTTCACCACGATTTATATTATATTTGATGTGAATTCAATTTATTGACTGTTTCGGAGAAGTTAATCACAGTATACATTCATAACACTATTCTTCTAAGTGTCTTACTGACTCACTTCTGAATTAAGCAAAAAACAAGGTTTTGAAAAAAGAAAGAACAAAAGGGAAAACCATACCCGTGAAGGGAAAATAACCTTTGCTTCCCATACCATGCATTTTACCTCGACTTTTTATCCACCTTCATGGTTATGATTGCAATTTATATGCTAAGCTTCTGAAATGAATATTTCAAATTCAGACTCCTCATGTTAGCTTATAAAGCACTTGCTATGTTCAATGTCCAAATACTGTATAAAGTGATTTATATACTTTATGTGGGTTATCTCATTAAGGTTAGAGACCAGCTCCTTAAGGTTTTACAGCCACTGTCCATATTTTACAGATGAGGAAACTACAGACAAAAGTGATGAAAGAATCTGCCCTAGGTCACACGCTGCAAAGAGAGTTAAGAATTAAACTCGGTCGGGTGCGGTGGCTCAACCTGTAATCCCAGCACTTTGAGAGACTGAGGTGGGTGGATCACATAAGGTTAGGAGTTTGAGACCAACCTGACCAATATGGTGAAATCCTGTCTCTACTGAAAATATGAAAATTAGCCGGGCATCATTTGCACCGGTAGTCCCAGCTAGTCGGGAGTTTGTGGCAGGACAATGGCGTGAACCCACAAGGCGGAGCTTGCAGTGAGCCGAGACTGCACCATTGAGCTCCAGCCTGGGCAACACAGCAAGATTTCATCTCAAAAAAAAAAAAAAAAAAAAAAAAAAAAAAAAGAGAGAGAATTGCTTAAACCCAGGAGGTGGAGGTTGCAGTGAGCTGAGATTGAGCCACTGCACTCCAGCCAGCCTGGGTGACAAAGCAAGATTCTGTCTCCAAAAAAAAGGATTAAACTCTACTTGTATGTTTTTTGTTTGTTTGCTTCTACTATTATATCTATGTTCCTAATAATTAAACTACTACATTTCCAAATGTTTGTAGCTGTATCATAGTCTTCTGTTGGCACATCAAACACAGCATGCAAAAAGTGTATTGGTAATCTTTGCCCTTAATACATTTTTCCCTATAATTTTTCTTATTTTTGATTTGGTGTTACTGTGACATCCCAAGTCACCTAAGATAAAGATATGCAAGTCATTCTTGCCACTTGCTATTCCTTCCCTCCTTACATTGATTCAGTTACAAATTTTGTCAATGGTAAAAATTCTTCCTTTTTTTCTCTCAAACTGAGCCTCATTTATTTTATGTACTACCATGATTATTATTCGTTCAGGTGTTCAAGTGTTCCTCATCTCACAGGGGTCCTTCTGAAATAAGCAGATTATCCTACCGAGATTTCTTATATTTATTTTGGAAGCTTTAAAATTGGCTGAATTAGTTGTTTTTTTTTTTTTTTTTTTTTTTTTTTTTTTTTTT
>NW_016819032.1:1856253-1867901 GCF_001698545.2 Rhinopithecus bieti
CTTTTTTTTTTTTTTTTTTTTTTTTTTGATCCTCTTGTAACTAGATTCAGAACTGTGCCTATGGGAAAATCCAGTGTGTTTTACTTAGATGGAAATGAAATATTATTCAAATAATGTTCCTCAATATAGGAGTCTTTCTGGAATAAACAAATTATCCAACTGAAATTTCTTATATTTATTTCGGAAGCTTTAAAATTGGTGAATTACTTGCTTCCATTTTTTTGTGCCTTTTGTAACTAGATTCAGAACTGTGCCTATGGAAAAATCCAATATGTTTTACTTAGATGGAAATGAGATACTATTAAAACAAAATACTATTTTAAAATGTAATTTTATTGACAACCATGTATATTAAACATGATATGTTTTTGTCTCAGTGTTTCTGTAAATAATAATTAGTAGTACTTTCGTATATCAAATTCAGAACATTTTAGCTTAGAAGTGATAAAATATAGGGAAAATGAGAAAGGTAACTGTATTATTTGGGGAGCTGAACTATAAAATTTTAGTTTTGGCTTCAGTACTCTTAAAAAGCTTTCTGAAAAGTAGAGTAATAAGCATTTTCAATCACTAATTCAGGTGGGTTCCATCTAAATCTACAGGTATATCACTGTTCCTGCTTATTGAGAAAATGCAGAAGCTTATAATTTTAAATAATTGTAAAATTATATCTGGAAGCTACCCAGGCAGTTTAACACTACAATACTTAGGATGATTATATTTATCTTTAGGAATAATAAAAGTTTGAAACTGAACTGCCAAGTGGCATTTTTGGTAAATATTAGTATTTCAAGATAAAACATATAATTTTGTAGGTAGCACAATTTCATTTAGCATATAAGGGAAAATAAAAGAAAAAGAAAAGAATAAAACAAACATACAACATTGGAGAGAACCAATTGCTGAGATATATTCAAGGTTGATTTTTTTCCATATATAAGAGTTGGTAGAATTAAAACTTAGCATACTAGTTTTGAATAAGATACCTCCTAAGAAAATGACAAGAAGTGACAAGAAGTAATGACAAGATTTTACCTGTTACTTTATTTCTCATGTACCAGAATAACTTAATGGTTTAGCATAATTTCAAGTAGGCAGTGTGCTCTTTTAGAAGCAGCTTGTTTTAAAATTTAAGAAGTACAAATCCCAATCCTGAAGCTATATTATCCCCGAACTTCTAGAATATATTCAAAAAGAGTACATTTTAATCAAGGTATCTTGAGGCCTTTAGAAAATGCTGGACCACTTAAATTCACTTAAATTTAAACTACTAATGAGTATATGTTCTTTTTTATATAAATTGTTCTGTTAATCATTATTTTAGTGTTTTGTTTGTTTGCTTTTACTGGCCCCTTCTGGTGTGGTTACTCTGTGGAGAAATCTATATATCCTTTTGCATGCACATATGGAAGAATTTTTCACAGGAATGAAATAACTTCTGGAGTGTTCAAGTTACTTTTTTTCTCCCCTATGTGCACTGGTTAAAATCTTAGTAATATATTTTTTAAAACAACTTTGAATGTCTGAAGACTATATTATATTAGTTATAATAATTGCTTTTCTTGAGAATAATAAATACATGCATTGATTATATATACAGTTAAATAAACAAATACATTATATTTCATGATGTTGAAACGTATTTTTCTCGTAGAAAATACAGAGGATAAAAATATATAGCCTGGAGGAATTCTAAACCTGGCATGTGTAGGTGTCTGTGAAAATTCCACAGGATACATTTCTATAATATTGGTATGTACAGAATTAATCTAGTGGGTAGATGGTTTTTGATGTAAGGGTTTGAAATAAATCTGTTGAATGAGAAAAAAAAAAAGCCAGTATGTTCAAGCTCTCCACTTTAGCAAATGTCATTCATAGTATAAGTTGATCCAAGAAGTTGTGGTAAATCCTCATTTTTTTGTTATTATACTTTAAGTTCTAGGGTACATGTGCACAACCTGCAAGTTTGTTACATATGTATACCTACCTGTGCCATGTTGTTGTGCTGCACCCATTAACTCGTCATTTACGGTAGGTATATCTCCTAATGCTATCCCTCCCCCTCCCCCCACCCCACGACAAGCCCCGGTGTGTGATGTTCCCCTCCCTGTGTCCAAGTGATCTCATTGTTCAATTCCCACCTATGAGTGAGAACATGCGATGTTTGGTTTTTTCGTTTCTCAGCGATAGTTTGCTGAGAATGATGGTTTCCAGCTTCATCCATGTCCCTACAAAGCACATGAACTCATCCTTTTTTATGGCTCATTTTCTTTGGCTAAATGTCATTATGTAGGTTTGGAAAACTCCTAAAAATTTAAGTATTTGATATGTGAGAATATTATATATAAATGTGTAAAGATGTTAATATTCATTCTGTGGTTCACAATTATGTCTTCTTTGAAATAACATTAGATATTTCCTGCTGATTTCAAATGGAGATACAAATCATTAGATATATAGCAGAAAACGGTGCTCCAATAGCATTTTAAAGACAAATTGTCTGGGGTCAGTTATTGCCTCTGCTTCTTATTTTATTAAAACTTATGCGACCTACCTCTCTGTGTTTTCGTTTTCTGAGAAGTGAGGAAATAATGGGATAAATATACTTAAGCACTTACTTTCACATGATACAGGCAAAAGAAATATTATTTTATACACAAGAGCTTAGTTAGTACTTGGTGAATTTAACTGATGTTTAGTAGGCTTTGATAGAGAAGTGGTTGATTTTTTAAAATATTTCTAGTGACTTAGAATTTACAAAATATATTTTGTTTTCTTACCTAGTTGTAAGGAAAAGTCTAATTGAGTTACCAGCTTGTTAATGAAAGAAAACGATCTGGAATTGAGGCAAATCAGGCCAGGACTGTACGGGGAATTTATATACCTCATGTGGTCACATATAGGACACGTCCTCCCCTAATAATTCTAGGTTTCTGACACAAAAAGGGGGCAAAATCAGTAATAAATGGTGAAGAAAAAGTTAAAGGTCATAAACAAAAACTTGTAATCAGTTTTCACTTTTAGGAGAAAAAAATGGCCTCTTGAGAGGGTTGATTGCTGTTTTACCAAAGAATCTTAATCGACGTAAAGAAGGATAAATTTTCATACACACGTTTAATATCTCAGTCACAACAACTCTGAAAAGTAGGTACTAAATTAAACAGCATTCCATTTTCAGAGGGGACAATAGTTCTCAAGAGATCTCAAGCAATATTCAAGCTCACTATTATCACCTAGTAAATAAGATTGAGCCAGAGGAAATTATGAATTACTATTGGAGCAAATAATAAAAAGCACCAGCAACCTCGGTTTCAGGAGCTTAGAATTATATACATGCATGATGTAATAGTCTTCAAGACCTTGTCTTCCATTTTCTTGAATGGATATAATGTGCCTATCTTGTCACATTAAGATATTAAATCTTCTCTAACAATAATTTTGGAAATGCTAATTTAAAAATTTCAAGTTTTACAAATCATTCAATGTTTCACATATTCAAAGTTTCAAATAAACACACTAGTTATTCTAACTGAATGGGAATCATTTATTAAAAGCTGCCATATTTCTACCTTTGAAAGTAATACTTTTCAAATATAATTTTCAGATATAATTTAGAATGACAGAACAAGGAACTATTTTGAATTCATGTTTTTAAAAAGAAAAGTTCAATTTGGAACTAGTAGGCTCTTGTTCTAAATTTAGAACCCCACAAATTTCTACTGTGTTCAAAAATTATTTAACTGCTGTTAATAATGTATTATTCACTCTGACATCAGGTCTAAAAAATTGCAACCATTTGGAATATTATCTCCATTGTATCTTAAAGCAGCTTTTTGAAGCCATGCCATCTACACTATTTTTCTGTAGCTGTTAACATCAATTTATCCTGCAAAATGCTAAAACACGATTTGTTATGCTGTGCCATCTCTCAGCTCTTGTCAAAGTTTATGTGTGTAGATCCATCTACACGACAATCACTAAACTTTTATACCTTTCAGCAGGACAGGTCTAACAATTAAATCTAGATTTTGAATGTCTGAACAAGCCAGAGTTTCCCTAAACGTCAGAGGAGAGGAGAGAGAAAAAGTGACCTCTGCTTTTGCCTCTAAGAGATTTACATAATTATTCTATGAAGATATGTAATGGTTTGTTTACCAAAGTGTGTTGACAGGCAACATTGGGTATAAAATGTGTACAACTGGCATATAGTTTATATGTAAACAAGCAGGTACCTATATTTTCCTAGATAAGAAAGTAACTGAATATTGGGAGTAAGGGATCTACAAGAGTGGAGAAGGGACCTTGTCGGCAGTTCCAGAAAATACCTACACTCTGTAGTACAATGGATTGCTTTAAGAAGCTGATTCAGAACTGACTTCTTAAATGTAAACCTGGCTCTATCATTTCCTCACTCTGTCTTAGACATTTAACAAACAGTGATATAGACGGATGGATGATGATAGATAGATAGATAGATAGATGGATAGATAGATAGATAGAAAGATAGATCTTTACAAAGGGCAAAAACTACAGATTCTTTACTTTATTCCAAAATATAACTATTTCCCGATATTTTGAGACTTTTAATGCTTGGTCTTTTGAGAATATTTAGGTCTTTCTATTAAATTATCTTTTGTTATATTAACTATTTTAACATAGCAAGTCCTATCAACATTTATTAAATGTACATCAAATGTTTACACATTTATTATTCTTGCTTTGATATTAGTGTAAACATAAAAATAATATAGAATAATAAATATTACAATATTATTGTATTCTATAAATAGAATAATATTACAATCTACATAACTTGTACTCAGATTTTCCATTCGGTTATTATTTTGCTAGTTGAATATATTTGCCTCACCCCTCTACCCACCTCTTCCTTTTCTCCAGGGTTTTGCTGTTTTGTTCATGTTCTTGCCAGTTCTCTTTTAATAAAGAAGAGTTACACTCATTGATAGAAAAATATAAGGGACCTGGCCAGCGCAGTGGCTCAGCCTGTAATTCTAGGCACTTTGGGAGGGCAAGGTGGGCGGATCACTTGAGATCATGAGTTTGAAACGACGCCTGGTCAACCCTGGTGAAACCCTAGTCTCTAATAAAAATACAAAAAATAAAAAAAAATTTAAAAAAATAGCGGCGTGGGGGCGAGTGCCTCTAACCCCAGCACCAGGAGTCTAGCAGGAGAATCGCTTGAACCCAGGTGGTGGAGGGTTACAGTTAGCAGAGATTCGCACCACGCACTTCCAGCTGGCCACAAAGTTCTTTTTTGTCTCAAAGAAAAAAAAAAAAAAAAGATCAGAGAGAGAGAGAAAGGAAATAAGTGCCATAAAATAATAATAATAATAATAATAAGGACCTGCAATCATAGGTATCTGGATGCAAGCCAATTCCCTCTTTTAGAGAAGTCAATTATTTAAATACTTAGTTTCATATTCTTATATGTTACAATGAGTAATAATTATAGCTGCCTTGCAAAACTGAGGGAAGGATTTAGAGGTCTCTATGCAATCATATGAAAAGAGAACATAGATTCTTCATACATTGCATTTTCTAAACAAAATTTTGAAAAGATATCATGTGTACATACAGGTCAAAAGTATTTGAGATAAGATTGCCAAAGTTCTTACTTCCCTTGTTTACTTAAGCTATAGCTTAGATACTTGGTATTTATTGATATTTTAAAGTAATCAACCAGGATTTTACATACCATATTCCTTAAATTAAAGATGTATGGTTTGTTTTAAGCTCTTAAAGAGGTGTAAATGTTTTATTTCCAAAGCAGAGATTTACATACAAAGATAACTTTGTTAAATTAACATTTTACTTATGTCTTCTGCTTGGCTATTTTTATCTTTTCAACAAAAAAGGAGGGTCTGAATTGAGAAGAGAAAATCATTGATTGTCTACAAAATATCCATGACATTCCTAGTTGAATCTTATAACTTACTGTTTTAACGTCACATTCTGGTTTATGACATTTTCAACTATTTGGAGTTGTGTTCTTATTTTTCATAATCCTAGAAGTGAAGTAATGCAAAGGTTCTCACTTGTAATACCTGGCTTAAATGGACTCTATTCATGTTGAAAGTCTTTTTCAGTATTCAACAGCTAGCTCTATTAATTGCTTTACCTCCAGGTTACTCTGTAATTCATAGTAGTCAAGCTTACAGTGCATACTAAACACTTATATTCATTCTATGCAAATATTTTATACTGATTTTGTACCAGATTTGCAAAAATGCATCTACACACACCTACAAATAATTTAGTAGTAAATTTTTCATGAAGTAAATACATAAAATCATGTTAATCTATAAAAAACTCAATAATAATATAATACGACCTTCTAATGTGAATTTTATCAAAAAATGCTGTCTTCAACATACTTGTAAGATATATATTAGCATTTTCGTTTTTTTCCTGTGCTTTTGTTTTTGAGGTATTACAGAGAAAATTGCAGAAAAGGCCGTCAAACAAAACTATTTTTAATTCACACTCTTTGGTTTCAGAGG
Source organism: Rhinopithecus bieti (assembly GCF_001698545.2). Classification (NCBI taxonomy): domain Eukaryota; kingdom Metazoa; phylum Chordata; class Mammalia; order Primates; family Cercopithecidae; genus Rhinopithecus; species Rhinopithecus bieti. Next base: position 1,862,775 of record NW_016819032.1, read on the forward strand.
AAGATTATGTTAATATGCCAAGGGAAAAGATTAAGTGCACAGTCTTGATTGACAAATATGCTTAACGGTCATCTAACATTGCAGAAAACATCCAACAGATTAAATAACATACATCTTCTTTATATTCACGTAAGTGGGATATTTCAAAACCTGGTAGAACGACTATTTTTAGGGGTAAAAGTTTAGGGACTAGCTACATGCTACAGCTCTCAAATATTTGAGGAATGTGAGAAACACCTGGTGAGATTGTATTGTTATTCCACTCCTGAAATATGCTGAGAAATATACTTTACACACATCCTGTCAAAGAGGTTGGCAGAGATGAAAATCCAGATATAATAAACTTTCTTCCAAATTAATATGTAGCTAAATTACAACGGGCATGTTCAAACTTGACTTTAATCAAATATACAAAGAAATGCAACATTTGGTGAGACAATACCTAGTTCATCAAAACGTCTAGCAGGCACCCTGCCCTAATGCACTTAGGCCTTTCTACTCTTCTCTCTTTTCTTTTACTTCTCCTTTCCTTGTTCTGTCCATTTTTGTTGTTGTTGTTCTGTTTCCTAGGCTTGAAGATGTTCACATATTTTTCTATCCGTGAAGGGCAAACAAAACAGAGTAAAATGGGAGAGATGAGGCGGGCGAGAGAAAGAGAGAGAGAACTGAGAAGTGATATTTTGGACATTATCTTTGCTTTAGGGAGGTGTGACAAAAGTCTGTTAAGTGATATGGGCATTAATTATCTACAACTAATAATAAAAATTGTGATTACATGAATGATTGTCATGTATATAAATTCTATTTATGATGTAAAATAATTACTAAAATATCAATTTTACAACAAAAAGAGCTTAAAAGAATAAATTAATTTCCTAAACTTCCAATGCCTGCAAAAAATATCAAGATTCAAAATTGCTATTCTTCTACACAGAATTGTACATAACATTACCTTTCGTTGATAAAGGCATTTCTCTAGAGAACCAAGTTCTTGTGGTCCAGCTACATTACTTTTGCTGTTATCACATGTAAATATAGATAATTTAGATTCATCAATAGTTGACACACCCATTAAATTATCTCACTCAAACTTAAGATGTCCCAAATGACACTTTGAAAATTGCTAAATTTTAGACACTTGATGGTCTTCCAGGTTGGTAACCATATGATATACATCTCAGTTTTTAAATAAATTTACCTAATGGATCTATTTTAAATTGTTATTTAAAATTTTAGAGAATAGCTATTAAATTCAGTTATTTTTATAAAATATAATTGATGCAAAGTTGCTATTTTTTTCCAGCAATAATTAGCCAACATAATTGTTTCCAGATAGAACAAGAGCCAAACATTATTGTTTGTATTATTGAGGTCATGCATCCAAATCCCTAATGAATTCTACCATTAAATATCAATTCAGGTACATAAATGTAAAAATGCAATATACGGCAATCCAAAGTGGGTTATTTTATAATGATATTAACAAGAAATACAATTCTGTTCATTATAGTTTAGAAAATATTTTCCTAAATTTATAGTCCTTCAATTATTTTATGGATTGCTCCAGAGCTATCTGACTTTTAGCTAAAGTTTTATAATACAAAATTTAAAATCTTTAATGGTCTTGATTGCATGCTACAAGTCTGTATTTTGTGTTTTGTTTAAAGGCTTATCACAATTCATTAAGTTAAAGACCAATGTAAACTTTTATATTATACTTCCCATTTTTGTGATAATTTAAAACAGTGTATGTTAGCAATTATTTTGCAGCAATAAATATTTTGGGGTATCCTACATGTGTCAACGACTTTGCTAAATGTTAAAATAACATGACTGACAAAGGGCTTGTCTTTCAAAACTTGTAGTCTAGTAGTAGATGCAAATAAATAATGAAGAAATTACAGGCCAGGAACAGTCACTCACACCTGTCTTCCGGACTTTGGAAAACCAAGGTAGGAAGATTGCTTGAGCCCAGGAGTTTGAGAAAAAAAAAAAAATTAGCCAGGTGTGGTGTTACCTGCCTGTAGTCACAACTATGTGGGGAGGTTGTGGTGGGTAAATTGTTTGAGCTTAGGAGTTTGAGGCAACACTAAGCTATGATTGTTCCACTGCTTTCCAGCCTGGGTAACAGAGTGGCACCTTGTCTCTAAAACAATTTTTCAAAACTACAAAACTACAATGCAAACAATGCATTTCCATAAATTACATGATGAAGAACTTTTAATATGGAAGTACTCGGGCACCTATCTAGGATCTGGTTGGGGGTTATGTTGGCAACTTTCTGATGAAATGTTGTTGAAGTTGAAACTATATGCATGTTCTTAGGGCTGCTCATAAGTTTTCTTTTTGGATATCTTTCACAAATAATCTAATTATCTTCCTTCTTTGTATTTGGTAGTGTTGTACTTCCTCACTCCCAACCTTACTCTCCCTTGAGTTTAGAAATAGCTGTATGTCTTGGTTGAGTCATTGAAAGTGAGTGACAGTGATGTCTTAAAAAGTTTGTATATAAATCACCTAAATAAATTGTTGCTGGTATAGGCGTTTAAGATTTATTGCAACATACCTTAGTTCTGACTGATAGCGCTAAGAATGATGACCAACAGTTAGAAAGGGAAGGGTTAAAGTTGAGAATAATACTGATATGAGAGAACAGATTATGCAAAATCCTACAGGTAAATAGAATAATGACACCAGTTAAACAAGGATTAAGTGGAAATTGGAATCCAGTAATATTTGAAGGAAACCTATGGTGGTGTGTGTGTGTGTGTGTGTGCACGTGCGTGCAGAAAGAGCTTGTGAGAAATGAAGTTGGAGAGGTAAGACAAAGCCTGATCATGCATGTTAAGGAATTCATTCTATGAGTGTGTAAAATTTTTTGAAATGATTTAAGTTTGCTACTCAGGCAAGTAGATTTGTGTTTTTGAAATATCAGGTTTATTAGAGTGTGGTCGATGACTTGGAAGGAAGCAAGACGGATGGCAAAAGTTATCAGCAGAGTGTTGGTATAGGGAAGAAAAAAATGTATATTTGAACCATGTTAGTAGCTATAGAGGTGGAGACAAGTGAATGCAGCCATGCCATGTTAGAATTAGAATCTACAAGATTTCCTGACTCGTTGTGTTGGAGTCAAGAATAATTTTCAAGATGAAGTAGGCAGCATAGAAAGAAAAATAGGTTTTATGTAATGACAGGGAATCCAATTGTAAAGAAGCTGAGTTTGAAGAGCCTCTGCGACATCTAGCTCCTGTTGTAACCTTCGGCTCCTGGCCATTCTCATGGAAGAGTATGATCTCTAGGAGGAGATCTGGCATGTTAGCAGACATTGGTTAGTCTTAGCATATCACCCAGGGACAAAGAGTGTTGAGGAAAAAAATAGTGGAAGGTGTGTTCTTGGAAAATATGTTAAATAAGAAGATATCCATACAGAATATCTGAGAAGTAGTGACTACAGGGACAGAAAAAATATCAGGAGTTTGCAGAGTGAGAGTGGACAAGCAGATGGACTCAAGAAAAAAACAGTGCCAAAAATATGGAGAAGTCAAGTAAGCTAAGAATAAATGATGGAAATCCTCAACAGGAAAGTTACTGGATAACTTACAGATGTTTCAGTGGAATAGTACACACAGAAGTCAGATTGTTTCAAGTCGAAGCATTAGGAGGAAATTAGTAGGAAAGATATGGGGACAGTGGAGCTTGTTTTAACAGAGAATGGGGAACATGGCAACAGAAACATTATAATAAAGCAATATTTTTTCAATTAAAAAATAACCTGAAGGTATTTGAAGGTCATGAGAACATGCCAATAGAAAGGAAGAAATGGATAATAATCAATAGCATATACAATAGTCAATGGTGTATACAACAGTGGAAGTGAAGGAAATCTAATGCAAACAGAGCCAACGTTTTCCACTTTGGTTAGAAAAAGTGAGAAGGGAGACGGACTTTGTTTATGTTAAGTTCCTACGTCTCACATCAAACCATAAAAGTTATTTCTATTTGGTACTGTCTAAGTTTGGAAGTGAGGTATCTTATGAGCACTAGAGGAGAGAAAATGAAATCTAAGGTTTGAAGAAAGTAGAAAAATAATGAAATATTTTCTTTATGACAGAAGAATGTGCAGGAAAATGAAGATGGGTTACTGAGTAGAATTTAGGGCCCAGTAAGAATGGAGACCTGGATATTTAGTGGCACCAATCCATAAATATCCAGAAAGCCTGAGCCACACTGGAACATAAGATAGTAAAAGTGGCATCTGAGATTTAGCAAACTCTTCATCTCAATTCCCAACCCAGAGAATATACAACTTGCACTTCCGAATCCTTCAAGGTTGCATTGCTCTAGGCAGGAAACACCTACCATTTATGACCTCTTGCTCAGAACTGAAAGATACCAGAGCTGCTGTTTTTGTTGCTGTTGTTACAGAGAACACAATGCAAAGGAATTATTCTGAAGGTTCAAGAGCACTGAAGGTTAAGGTTATGGAAGGGGAAGCAAAGAAAAGTTAAGATGAAGATATTGAGGGAAAAGAGAGATTAATAGACTGTCTTATATCTTGGGCAGAAATTTGAATCTTAAAGGTTTAATTGCCTCAAAATTTCTATTCCTTCTGGTGGATGAATATTTAGTGGCAGTCTATCAGTGCTTAGGGAGACTTAGACAGGAGCCCTTAACAGAAGGAAAACATTTATGTATTAATTTTACTTTTTTCTTAATAAAATAACAAAAGTAAAATTATGCATGCTCAAGAATCATCAACATATAAATAGAAGAAAATATTCCAAAATAACACCAGGGTTTATCTCTGGTTAGTGAAATTATAGGAATATTTAATTTTCTTCCAAATGCTTTTTCTAATTTTTAAATGTTTAAAATCACAATTAGTAAACACCTTTTCTGTTTTAAATATGCCTATAATTCTTCCATTCTAGTTATTATTTAAGGCAAATAATTATCTTGGCCTTAGTATCAACATTTAAAATGCAACTCCCGCCGGGCGCAGTGGCTCAAGCCTGTAATCCCAGCACTTTGGGAGGCCCAGACGGGCGGATCACGAGGTCAGGAGATCGAGACCATCCTGGCTAACACGGTGAAACCCCGTCTCTACTAAAAATACAAAAAACTAGC
>NW_016819032.1:1868270-1874004 GCF_001698545.2 Rhinopithecus bieti
AAAAAAAAAAAAAAAAAAAAAAAAAAAGGCAACTCCCCTTAGAACAATCATCATTATATGCTTTAAATGTAACAAAAGTTAGTTTATTAAATTACATTTTCCTTGGTGGGAACCAAGTAAGGCAGTGATTTTGAAAATTTTAAGGCTACTAAATATAAGTGGAGCTATTAGGAATAAAAATGTATTTTCACATCAACAAAAATTACTTGTCCTTTGACTGTACAGAAAAGTAATATAAAATTAAGAGAAACAAATATGACCTGCAGGCAATGCTCTTAACTGATTTACACCACTTTGGCAATCCCTAATCTCCCTGCTTCAGATCAGCTTTCAGTATTCATGCTGTGACATCTTACAGCTGAGCATCTAGATGCGGTCCTATCAATGCAAAAAGTGAAACTTTAGGTGTTTCTGATATGTGGTAAAGTCACTGATTTAACTGGAATCATTCCTTCAAATTTCAAAAATTCACTGTTATAGTATTTTCACAAATGCCTCTAAAATTGAGTGTTTTTGAGTTAAATTTTGTCTCATTGAAGATTGGTGCCCATGTTACATCATGCCATTCCATCTTTCAGTATAAATAAGACAAATCAACAGAAAATAGAAATGACCTTTGCAGCTGTTTCAAGTGTATTTTGTATTTTGATTTTTTAAAATAGGATCATTTAAAGTTTTCTATGGCAAGTTGATTTGAGAAACATTCATTCTAAGAGCCAAAGGGAAGCCTTTGGCTTTTATCTAAAACTAACAATCATAATTAGCTTTACTTATGCAATGCCCTCAATAAAAAAGTGACAGTTTTAAGCCGAGTCATATTTTTGCTACTATTTTGCTAAATATTTGTGGAATAAAATGATTTGAATCATTTGCAAGTTATATAAGCCATTAGTGATTATTAGTGATTATGGCCCAAGGTATCAACAGAAAGTTATTTAAGTAATTTCTAAGGCCTGTTCCACAGTAGACCAGATATTAATCGTATTTTATGTCTTTTATAAACATGGAAGCAATTAAGTGAAAATTGCCAGGTTTACATAGCAGACATTATCATTGACAATTATAGTATTAGAAAATAACTAGTGATTTAAGTTTTATTGAAGAATACAAACTTCATACCATATTACGCTGGCACTTTTGTAAACTATAAAACAAAGCAAATTAAGTAAGTAAATACAGGAGATTTCCAGAAATATTCACGGATGGGAAAGAAAACATTTGCAGTACAGCAGTGAATAAAACACAGTCTCCTTTAGAAATAGTCAAATAAAACACACGTAAAGGTGATTAATCTTAAAAATAGTGAGTTAAGTGAGGGTGTGATTTTTATAATGGTCCAATCTTTTGATTCTGAGAGAGGTACCACACTAAAACTGAGGTTAATTTACTGCTTAAAAGAACCAAATGTGTCTCTGCCAGGATTTGATATCAGGATAATGCTGACCTAATAAAATGAATTAGGGAGGATCCCCTCTTTTTCTATTGATTGAAATAGAATTTGTACCTCTGGTAGAAATCGACTGTGAATCCATCTGGTCCTGAGCTTTTTTGGTTGGTAGGCTATAAATTACTGCCTCAATTTCAGAACTTGTTATTGGTTTATTCAGGGATTTGACTTCTTCCTGGTTTAGTCGTGGAAGGTTTTATGTGTTCAGGAATGTATCCATTTCTTATAGATTTTCTAGTTTATTTGCATAGAGGTGTTTATAGTATTCTCTGATGGTAGTGTGTATTTCTGTGGGATCAGTGGTGATATGCCCTTTATCATTTTTTATTGTGTCTATTTGATTCTTCTTTCCTTTCTTCTTCATTAGTCTGGCTAGTGGTGTATCTAGTTTGTTAATCTTTTCAAAAAAAAGAAAAAAAAACAGCTCCTGGATTCATTGATGTTTTAAGGGTTTTTTGTGTTTCTATCTCCTTCAGTTCAGCTCCAATCTTAGTTATTTATTGTCTTCTGCCAGCTTTTAAATGTGTTTGCTCTTGCTTCTCTAGTTCTTTTAATTGTGATGTTAGGGTGTCGATTGTAGATCTTTCCCACTTTCTCCTGTGGGCATTTACAAGAAAGCATTATGAAAACCTGGCAAAGACACAGCAAAAAACAAAAATTTCAGGCAAATATCCCTGATGAAAATTGATGCAAAAATCCTCAATAAAATACTGGCAAACCGAATCTGGCAGCACATCAAAAAACTTATCTACCATGATCAAGTAGGCTTTATCCCTGGGATGCAAAGCTAGTTCAACATATGCAAATCAATAAACATAATCCATCACATACACAGAACCAATGACAAAAACCACATGATTGTCTCAATAGATGCAAAAAAGACCTTCAATAAAATTCAACATCCCATCATTCTAAAAGCTCTCAATAAACTAGGCATTGATGGAACATATCTCAAAATAATAACAGCTATTTATGACAAACCCACAGCCAGTATCACACCGAATGGGCAAAAGCTGGAAGCATTCCCTTTCAAAACTGGCACAAGACAAGGATACCCCTCTCACCACTCGTATTCAAGATAGTATTAGAAGTTCTGGCCAGGACAATCAGTCAAGAGAAAGAAATAAAGGGTATTCAAATAGGAAAAGAGGAAGTCAAATTGTCTCTGTTTGCAGATGACATGATTGTATATTTAGAAAACCCCATCATCTCAGTCCCAAATCTTCACAAGCAACTTCAGCAGTCTCAGGATTCAAAATCAATGTGCAAAAATCACAAACATTCCTAAACACCAATAATAGACAGACAGAGAGCCAAACCATGAGGGAACTCATTCACAATTGCTACAAATAGAATAAAATAACTAGGAATACAACTTAAAAGGGATGTGAAGGAACTACTCAAGGAGAACTACAAATCACAAGGAATAAGAGAGGAAATAAGAGAGGACACAAACAAATGGATAAACATTCCATGCTCATGGATAGGAAGAATCAATATCATGAAAATGGCCATACTGTCCAAAGTAATTTATATATTCAATGCTATCCCCATCAAGCTACCACTGACTTTCTTCACAGAATTAGAAAAAACTACTTTAAATTTCACATGGAACCAGAAAAGAGTCCATAGAGCCAAGATAATCCTAAGCAAAAAGAACAAAGCTGGAGGCATCACACTACCTGACTTCAAACCATACTACAAGGCTACAGTAACCAAAACAGCATGGTACTGGTACNGGTGAGAGTGTAAATTAGTTCAACATTGTGGAAAATAGTGTGGCAATTCCTCAAGGATCTAGAAACAGAAATACCATTTGACCCAGCAATACCATTACTCAATATATACCCAAAGGATTATAAATCATTCTACTCTGAAGGCACACACACACACACACGTTTATTGCAGCACTGTTCACAATAGCAAAGACTTGGAACCAACCCAAATGCCCATCAATGATAGACTGGATAAAGAAAATGTGGCACATATACACCATGGAATACTATGCAGCCATAAAAAGGATGAGTTAATGTCCATTGCAGGGACATGGATGAAGTGGGAAGCCATCATTCTCAGCAAACTAATACAAGAACAGAAAGCCAAACACTGTATGTTCTCACTCCTAAGTGGGAGTTGAACAAAGAGAACACATGGACACTGGGAGAGGAACATCACACACTGGGGCCTGCCAGAGAGTGGGTGGCTAAGGAGGGATAGTATTAGGAGAAATACCTAATGTAAATGATGGGTTGATGTGTGCAGCAAACCACCATGGCACGTGTATATCTATGTAACAAACCTGCATGTTCTTCTTCACATGTATCCCAGAACTTAAAGTATAATAATAATAAAGAAATAACCAAATATTGGGGATGCAAAATGTATACATCATATAGTTAAGGGATTTGAAAATATTTAAAATGAAATCCACTCATAAAGCTTATATATCACTTTAAAAAGATTTTAGTATTTTTACATTTCCTTGTAATGATAGATCATAGAGAAAGTGTCTAAACCCAGTTAATGTAGTTACAATTGAAAAGCAAAAGTTATAGCTATGTTCAACTAAAAATTGAAGTGTAAGATCTGTGCATATATCCATTCAGTTAGAAAAAATAAAAACTAAATTTGAAGTTAAGTTATATGTCAGTAGGGGATAGGTTGATCCCAAAAATGTTTCTGCAATCAACGTGGAGGGAAACTATCTGAATTGCACTAACAATGAGCCTTAAATTCTCACATCATTTCTGAGCTGCTGATTCACCGCTGTAACCAGTAATTGAGCCAAGTGTTTCACACATATCTCTTTGTGTCTTTAACTTCAGATATCATTGGAAAGAACAAGAAAAATCCATCTTTTTTATTGTTCTACACTTGACTGAAATGTATGTTTTTATGGTTTAAGGCTCAGGGAAATTATCTTAGTAGAGAAAAGAGAAACTCTACAAAATTCAAAGAAAACTATTCTCATTAAATGGCTACTTCATGCAAACAAAACAACTTTCATAAAATGTCTTTTCCCTGTGAAATGCAAGCGATTCTTCTTTATTAATATGATTGCAGGCTGTAAATTCTTAAAGCCTTTTTGCTCTCTGTTTGCCAAATCTTATGGAAACACTTGAGTAAAGTAAAAAAAGGCAGCATACTAAAACGATAGTAGTTAAATGTATGCTAGGATTTGGCAAAATTCTTTTTATTTGTGCCATAACAGTGGAGCTTGTCTGGAAATACAATTTGCTTTACATTTTGAAATGGATAGGCATGCTTAGCCAGAATGTAAGTAAGTAGTACTCTATTCACACACTATTATGTCCTAAGGTGGTAATTTAGGGACTGAAACGTCCAGAAAAATGATTGACACTTACTGTCTTCAGGGAAGTCCTCCTTTAACTTTTCTATTGATTCACTTTTTCCCACAATTATTTAATTGTTCTTATATTCAACAAATGCTCGTTGAGTACCTACTATATTTAAGGTGCTGTGAAAGACACTGGAAACACAGTGGTAAATTATACTGTTCCTATTTATCTTTATGGAGCTGAGCATCTGTTTGCAAAAACATTAAAAGATTAAATGCAAATGTGATGAGTATTACAAATTATGAAAATTCAGGATGATATGAAAACATGTGATCCAGGCCATGAATTTCTTTCCTTGACGATCCACTCAGAAAGTATTCATATACCTCACAGGACATAACACAAGCCATAAACAATTAGCGCTAAGAGATATAATCCCCAATGTATATCAGTGTGGGTGGGAGAGAAGATAGGAAAATGCACAGAAAAAAAGTACATTAGTTGCTGACTGGTATTCAAAAAAGCACTGCAAGAAATTTAAAAGGAAATAGCAAAATTAAAATCTGCTGGTAAGTGCATTGTGTTTAGTGTGAAAATTCCTTAAATTATATATTTGATGTAATTATATTTTCTGTATTTGTTATTTTTTTAAAAAAGATTGTTTTTCTTAGCAACAAAAAACAAAACTCCAGTGGGGAAGAATTGGCATCACAGCACATAACCCTAGTGATATAGATGACAAACAAAAATAAGCAAAATTGTATAAAGTATGGAAGACCAAAAAATGTATGGAGGAAAGATTATAGAGAATCAACATATGGAAGTTATTTATTCCTGCAACTGAAAGAGATCAAATGAAAAGACTAAAAGGCAGAAATGAAGTACACAGGCAAACAGCCCGGGCGGCGCCCTGACAGCCCGGGCAGCGCCCTGAGCCTAGTTAAAGATCGACCCCGGACCTAACCGATTAGGTTATCTATAGATTCCA
>NW_016819032.1:1875765-1894897 GCF_001698545.2 Rhinopithecus bieti
AGTGTTGACAAAGAAGGTTAAATATTCAAGATAGGATTTAGAAGGGAAACTATACACATAAAATAAAGTTTTAAACAATGGGATAGAAAAGAATGACATTAGTACACCTACAATTTTATTTATTAAGTCACAAATTGATAAAACAGACTTCTAGAAAATATAATCAAGAATAAAATAGAAAAATGTTCCTCATTCACATCTATTAGCAGCATTTTTGGTGACACACAAACATAAAATATAAAGGGAAGATGGTTGAGGAAAACAAAATCTTAATTTATATTTTATTAAAAAGAATTAGATAAATTAGATACTTAATGTGAATACAGATAATGCACCTTTGCAAAGAAAATAGGATTAGTCCTGAATCCTGACAAGCAGGCATATTGCTGAAAGGTAAGAGTAGAAAATTTTGTCTTCTTTTTGATAGATGTGAGTTTTATATTTGCATTCAATATTTGGATATCCTCCATTTCCATACATTTGAACTGACTGAAGATTTCAGAAAGCTTTGCAAATTTGGTTTACCTAATTCTTCTGGAAAGGCAATTATTCATTTATACAATGGCATTTTAAAACAGGCTTTAAAATAAAAGAAAAGGAAAACAGAATAGTCTATCTTGAAATGTGGCTTTTCTGCAATTAAAATCACTATGATACCAATAATTTCTATTTCCTATTGTGGTCTTCAAAATTCGGTTTTTAACCTTCCTGTTGCACACGGTTTTCCTAGAATATTGTTTCTACGTGCATCATTTTAACTTACACACTGACAGCTCCAGAATTATTATGACCAGCTTAGACTTATAAAACCTGCAGAACTCGACATTTTCACTTGAAAGTTCTCCCCAAATCTCATTCTTGATATAGCTCAAATAGAACCTAACACTAACCCACATGAAAAACCTGTATTTCCATCAGTATTTGTTAAATCAGTAAGTGTAACGACCACTCATCCAAGATAAAAACCTGACAATCATCCTATATGTTATTCTTTATGCTGCCAACCTAACAAATCAACGTTACAATTCTATTCTAACAAGATTAGCCTTTTAAGGTGGTCTCTATTCTCTATCCTCATTACAAATAGCAAGTCTCTCAGGTGGTTAACTTTATCCCAGATTGCAAATCCTACTTTTAATTTATCCTTCACACTATTTCCACTATTTTTTCCCTCACTTGAAGTCTACATCTAAGCTCGATAGCATTGTAGACATGTTCCTTCAATATTTCCCTTGTTTGACTTTGCAAACATTTCCCATCAGTTGCCTTCTTGACTTTACGCTGTACGTACCGAACTGATTTTTGTCCTGATACCATTTTCTCTCTCATCTTCATGATATTGTACTTGCTGTTATTTTCTGAAGTATCTTCTCATCCTTGTTATCTGTTATTACTAATGCATTCTTCAAGGCTGTGTGATCATCCTCTATAAAGCTTTCTCTCTCTTTTTTTTTCTTTCTTTTTTTCTTTTTTTTTTTTTTTGAGACGGAATCTCGCTCTGTCGCCCAGGCTGGAGTGCCGTGGTGTAATCTTAATCTTGGCTCACGGCCAGCTTTGCCTCCCGGGTTCACGCCATTCTCCTGCCTCAGCCTCCTGAGTAGCTGGGACTAGGCACCCACGACCACGCCCGGCTAATTTTTTGTATTTTTAGTAGAGACGGGGTTTCACTGTGTTAGCCAGGATGGTCTCAATCTCCTGACCTCGTGATCCTCCCGCTTCGGTCTCCCAAAGTGTTGGAATTACAGACGTGAGCCACAGCGCCCGGCCAGCTCTCTCATTTCTTGTAAGTGGAGTAAGCTCTTTTACGCAATATATTTTATAAACCTATGTTCCTCTATTCCATGTTCCTCTGCTGCTACGTTAATTATCTTTAAAGTTTCTTTTGTATGTTTCACAGCCAGAAGGATTGCAGTTTCAGTGTATATAAATAAGCAATCCAATAGGAATAATTTAAATGGAATATCAACATTAGAATTAGAAAAAGTTAAAGCAGGCAAAGAGTGAAATGTTTTCTATTAAAACCTTGAAAGAAATAAAGGCAGTTACTGTTACGATAGCCTTGTGTTTATACCTATGCAATGAAGAGAACATTTGCAGACAAGAGCTAAAGATAAATGCTTTAACACGAACTCATCATGCACAAAGCTACAATTCTATTCAAATCTGTTCTCTTTCTCCAGATTCATACTTTCTGCACAGCATCTCTTAACATACAACAGCTGGAAAAGCATACTGCTCTTCTTTTACCACACACATTTTCTCTTTGTTGGGAATGTCATATGAAGAGGAAATTCCCCATCAAGGCTGGGCTCCAAGTGTTTTAAGATTTTAATGCAAGTCAATTTCAAAACAATCAAAATTAGCTTTTATTGTTCTAAACTGAAAATCATTGCAAGCATTTGTACTTTTTTCCATTGAAATGCTTTTAAAAACAAATCTGCACTTCCTTCTTCAGTGCGTTTTAGAAATATTTGTTATCCAAAAACTCTGTACATTTTGGGTTAGATTTGTTTGCTTATTTGTTTTATAATTTAAAATGTATAACTTAAAAGTTTAATACCTCACTATAAACTCTTCACTTTAATATAAATATAATTGCACTCCTCAGTCTCTAAGCATTCAAATTGAGGGGAAGTTACATGGGTTAAGAGAGACGAAATGCACCAGTTCCAGAGAAATTTTATCAGTGTCTAGCAGCATCTAGGAAACTTGAAGCAATTTCCCTTCTTTTCACCCAAATGACCTTGGTCCAAGCACATGCAAAGTCTGCGTTAGAGGTTCTTAAACGTTTGCGTGAATGATGCTCACCAGGATAATCAGAGTGCCAGGCCCCACCTCAACTGTTTCCAATTCAGTAGATTAGGGGTTCTCAACAATTTACATTTTTAACAAGTTCCCAGGTGATGTTCATCCGGCTAATGCACTTTGAAAAGCCCTGTCTTTGAGAATGACTGAACTGTGCTATGACCTATTTTTGTTTCTGATCTTTTAAAAATACTGCTTGCTCAATATGAAAGCTCTTCTCCCAATTCTTCACCTCTTACTCATTTTCTCACAATTCACTATTTCATAGCATTTTTATTTGTTTGTTTCTCCTGTATTATACAAGCATTGTTGGAACATTCAGGGGGTTTTGGGTTTTTTTTTCTTGGTTTGTTTTGGTAGTCTCATTCTAATATCTAGTATGGTATCATGGTGAATTGTAATTTTTTAGTATTTGTTGTATAACATGGACCACTGATATTTTAGTACAATTTTTAAAAGGAAATTTAGAAATATTGGCCAGTTAACGTTATTTAGCCAAAAAATTTTATCTTTATACCTAACCAATCTGTTTGATGATTTGATGTTGTATAGATTTAACCCTAGCTACAAAGATATTATGATATTATTTATTTTCATATGCAATTCCCAAACATTGCTTTGAAGTAACATTAATCTACAGTATTAGAAGAAGGAGGAAATATTTCTATTCATATTTCTCAGAATACAGAAGGAATATTAATAATCATCATTATTATTACAACAAGGAAGACTAAGAAGCATGTTATGTAACAAGTCAACAAAAGGGATGAAAATAGGGCCTAGGTAAACTGGCAGCATATACTGTTTTGTCAAATGCTTCTTCATTTATTTCATAGTGTATGTGTCTTCCAAGTTATTTTATCCAACGTATTCCAGCCTGAAAAAGAGCTGAAGTTAACTTGGGTATATACATATTGGCGCAGTCACGTCTGGATCCCGGTTCTGCCACCCACTAATAAGCTGTTCCCTGTTGTGAAGTAAAAATGTAAAGTGTAAAACACAGCAGAAACGTGTTCTGCTATAACAGCAAATCTGAAATAAACAGAATCTTTTTAAAAAAGCAAGATTGTAGGAGTACAGAGAGCATTTTGTATATGATTTTAATACAAAAAATATTTTCCTGGTAAAACCTTATGTGGTTTACCAAATACATAAGAGACAACAGAGGAAAACTGTGAAGAAAGCTGTGTACACATCTTGGGGCTCTGATTTAATCAGAAATTGCTTGAGCTTTGGCTCCCAAGATTTTTAATCAAAATGTTACTTTTTCTAATGAATATGAATGTATTCATATTTATGAATACATGGATATACACGATTCATGAATACATTGATATACATAAATGAGAAAATATGTTTTAGGATATACTGTATCTTTTTAATACACCATGAACATGGAGTAACACTTTCAGTGTAATCAATTTGTCATTGGGCTGTAAAACGAAAATTGCACTGGCCACTTATGAAAACAGCAAAGAAGATTTTATTCAAGACTATTAAAATACAGGTCAAGACTATTGCAATAGTGAAGAGAAATTGAACTCAACTTCACTGAAACAAAAGGCAGGAGGATTTTAAAACTATGGGGTGAGCTAATGGAAAACTATTGCAGGACAGTAGGAGAGGCTGAGTCAATGCAAGCAGGCTATCAGTATTCGGTAATTGGTGCTTATCAAAAATTAAACTCCTGCTTTCCCACAGAAACTGGGAGATATGGGCCCTATCTTTTTCAATTATTACATTTCAAAGGGATCACTCCCAGGTCCTTGAGAAAGATTTCTGGGTGTAGAATATTTATATCTCAAAGAGGCAGAGAAAAATTTAAATGGGAAGTTTTCTTTTATTTTTTTTTTCAAGGCCTAGGAAAACATTTTAGTTTGAAAACATTTGCCTGGCCTCATATAGCCAGCATTTAACCTATAGCTAGCTGTCTTTTCTAAATTATTATACTTTAAGTTCTGGGGTAAAGGTGCAGAATGTGCAGGTATGTTACATAGTTATACATGTGCCATGGTGGTTTGCTGCACCTGTCAACCCATCATCTACATTACGTATTTCTCCTAATGCTATCCCTCCCCTAGCCCCTCACTCCCTGACAGACCCTGGTGTGTGATGTTCACCTCCCTGTAACCATGTGATCTCATTGTTCAACTCACACATATGAATGAGAACATGCAGTGTTTGGTTTTCTGTTCCTTTGTTAGTTTGCTGAGAATGATGGTTTCCAGGTTCATTCATGTCCCTGCAAAAGACATTAACTCATCCTTTTTTATGGCTGCATAGTATTTCATGGTTTATACGTGACACATTTTCTTTATCCAGTATATCATTGATGGGCATTCGGGTTAGCTCCAAGACTTTGCTATTGTGAATAGTACTGCAATAAACATATGTGTGCATGTGTCTTTAGAGTAAAATGGTTTATAATCCTTTGGGTATATACCTAGTAATGGCATTGCTGGGTCAGATGGTATTTCTGGCTCTAGATCCTTTAGGAATTGCCACACTGTGTTCCACAATGGTTGAACTAATTTACACTGCAACCAACAGTGTAAGAGTGTTCCTTATTTTCCACATCCTCTCCAGCATCTGTTGTTTCTTGACATTTTAATGACCACCATTCTAACTGGTGCAAGATGGTATCTGACTGTAGTTTTGATTTGCATTTCTCTAATGGCCAGTGATGATGAGCTTTTCTTCTTATGTGTGTTGGTCACACAAGTGTCTTCTTTTGAGAAGTGTCTGTTCCCATCCTTTGCCCATTTTTTGATGGGGCTATTTGTTTTTTTCTTGAAAATTTGTTTAAGTTCCTTGTAGATTCTGGAAATTAGCCCTTTGTCAGATGGATAGCTTGCAAAATTTTTCTCCCACTCTGTAGGTTACCTGTTCACTCTGATGATAGTTTCTTCTGCTCTGTAGAAGCTCTTTAGTTTAGTTAGATCCCATTCATCAATTTTGGCTGTTGTTGCCTAAATTGAAAGTTTTCTAAAGAAAATAAGATTCAGGAACTCATAGTCAGAAAGAAGCCTGTCTAAAGTTTAGTCAGCTAGAGGGTAATGTTAAGGTCTTATTGACTGGTATATATAACGCATAGTTTGAAGTACATAAATTATCATTATAATATTTAAAAAATTGCAGTCTGATGGGGAGGCAAAAAATGGAATTAAGTTAAAACTAAGTGACACACACCTGTAGTCCCAGCTACTCCGGAGGCTGAGGCAGGAAAATCGCTTGAACCCGGGAGAAAGAGGTTGCAGTGAGCCGAGACCGTGCCATTGCACTCTAGCCTGTGTGACAAAGAGAGACTCTGTTCAGAAAAAAAAAAAGTTAAAACACTGAAGTTGTCTGAACACATTTTAATGTTTTCTTTAGGATTCAAAATTTAGAATATGAAATACTTTAGGGCCTTTCATTTTTTAAAATCATGTACAAGTGCAAAATGCCAATCGGTCAAATAATTCTGTTATGAACAATGGTTGGAGTCTAATGGGAGACCAATAAATGCAGAGAATGTTTTCTTTTTATTTTTTAACATTAATTGTATTCTTAATGTAAATAGTCATCAATATTGCAATTCTAAAGACGTTTGGAAAATTCTAGTTTTATACTTATATAAACTAGTACAACTATGAAAAAACCGGGTAATTTGAACAAGTAATGATTTACATGTTTTCAATTTTTTTTAAAAAGAGGCATTAACACATCATTTAGTACCATCAAAAACCTAGTTTTTATGAGAAGTGATTTTTTCTTGTAATTCCAGCAACATGTTGATATGAGCAGTTGAAAGAACCCAACTTTCTATTGAAGTTTACTATTTTAGTTTCTGCTACTGAAATCATACTATTATATTCTTCAACTTATATTGAAGGTATTTAAATTATTTGACTTGTCTTTAAAATTATTAAAACTTAAAAAGACTAAGAGAATAGAAAGAAATAAGGTTACACAGAAAATAAGTACAGAGCTGAGTAATTTGGAGTAAACCTTCAGGACACTCTTGACCTTTAATCTCCGTTAGGTTCTATGCAAAAACAAAAGTAAAACCAAAAGAAACAAAGAAACAATAAAAAACACTGATCAAATAAACAAACAATTACAAAATTTAAACTCTTGCGTCTCTAAGGAGAAAACAAGAGGAGGAGGAAAAAAGAAAAGTTCCTGGTTGATTGCTATTTTTCCTGGAGGGCCCTGAGGTTTATTGTCTATCAGAATAAAATTAGTCTGTGCTTTGAAAATGGTCCAAGTCATCTGACTGTAGCACTTCCAGGCTTGTTCAGAATAAGACTGAATTGAAGACATCAAAGGTCATTGGAGTAAATGACAATAATAGCTCTATGGTAATATTGATAATGAGGCATATAATGAACTGGACTTCATTTTGGAGATTCTCGGTGACCAAAAAGAGAATTGCAAATGAAATGGAAATTTAGAGAAGATTAGTCGGGGATAAAGAGAAAAGTCTATTTTAAAAGGTAAAAATTCAGGTTAGTTGCAATTAAGTGTAATGAGATTCTACTGTTAAGTGAAAAATCCATTAAATGACAGAAATAATTTAAATAATGAGAAATTCTATGAGTTGAGACTGCAAAGCCCATATATCCAGAAGGGTTGGTTTATCCTGACTTCAGTTCCTGAAAACCACAATGAATCTATTTCAACCACAGTCCATTTTGATCAGTTTCACCAAGGATCCAATAACCCAATGATATTTCAAATAACCCAAGAACATTCTATTTAACTTCACTGAATTTATTGTTAATATTTTGTTGAATTATTATTGTTCAAATTCACAGGTGCATATTTTATCATTTTAATGTATGTCAGTGACAAATTTCCTGAACTTACACAGTGTGTTTCTTCAAGCTTGTAAATTTTTATTTGTGTGTATAACGATGTGAGTTGATATATCTGTCTGTCTATCTATCTATCTATCTATCTATCATTCATCTGATAGTTAATATTAAGTGTCAATGATTGGGCTAAGAAATGCCCAGATAGGTGGTAAAACATTATCTCTGGTATGTCTGTGAGGGTGTTTCTGGAAGAAATTAGCATTAAAATTGGTAAACTGAATAAAGATTTACTTCATCAATGTGGGTGAACATCATTCAATCCATTGAGGGACCAATATAATAATTAGGTAAAGGAAAGGCAAATTTGCTCTCTTTTCTTAAGCTGGGACATCCATTTTCTCCTGTTCTCAGATATTGGAGTTCCTGGTTTTAGGGCATTCCAGCTCTGAGACTTACACAAGCACTACCCACCCTTAACCACCCTGGTCCCCTACTCTGCTTATCAAACCCTCAGAATCAGATACAAACAGAATTATATTACCACCTCCTTTCCTCGTTCTTCAGATTACAGAGAGCAAATGGAAGAACTTCTCAACCTCCATAATTTAATTAGCTAATTCTCATTTATATATTTTTATATTGCATTTGTTCTGTTATATATCTATATATCTCTATCTCTATCTCTATCTCTATCTCTATCTCTATCTCTATCTCTATCTCTATTCTATTGCTCTGTTTCTCTGGAGAGTCCTGGCTGGCTATTCATCTATCTATTATCTATCTATCTATCTATCTATCTATCTATCTATCTATCTATATCTTTCTATCATCTATCTATCTATCTATCTTTCTATTATCTATCTATCTATCTATCTATCTATCTATCTATCTATCTATGGAATTTACATACAAAATAACCACTAAACAATATTAAAACGGTAATAGTAATGATTCACCCACGGATTTTGTGTTCTTAAAACCCACTTTCCCACTGACAGTATTGTTTGTCATTGCTATGAATAGTTCCACCATTTGCCATTTGTTTGAATTTCAACAAGCCTATTATCCTTTCTGAACTTCAGTTTTCTCACTGGTGAAATGAGGATAGCAATGCCATTCTCAGAGAATTATTCTGAGGAGTAAATGAGTTTATTCAGATTATGCCAAATTAGGAGAATGGAGGACATTCAGAAGTGGACCATGTAAGGAAGCTTGCTGATGTTCATCAATGAACTTGCAAAAGAATCTAGTCCTTTTCAACATTTACAGAGAAGGAAACTAAAGATCATAAGGTATAATGATTTACCAAGTTGTTGACATAGCTTGTTAGAAACCATGGCCATATTAGAATCTAGTATTCCTAATTTTTAAGTCAGAGCTTAGATTGCATTTCTTTAGATATTCTAGGTAATTATACTTAGGTAAATAATATTAACTGTGATGAAAATAATTACCCTACTATGTGTTTTAGCAGGACACTTTAGTCTCCACTCCTGAATTCTCAACATTTTTATTGAGAGATACATGCAAACTTCCAGTTCTATGAGTATTTTTCGTTCCATTTTGACACTATGAAAACTCAGTAAAAGGTTAAAACTAATTTCAAGAAAGCATACAATTACTTGCAGTATACAGTTTTAACACGCGTGTTTTCTTCAGGAAGAAAAGGTCAGTTGAGTAAGTATACTTATTTTTTCTGCATTCGGGGAAATATTACAATAATTTGTAACACTTAGAATCCAGAAAGAAAGTGCATAGATTAGCCCATTTAATTATCCTGGAAACATTCAGTGCATGCACACACGTGTGCACACAATGTCATCATTTAATCAGTATTTGGGGAGAATAAACTTAAGAGATGGCACTAGAGAAAAAGTTCATTGTAAAGTGGATGCTGGAGTAAGTGCTGTAGCTTTGTAGATTTTCTTTCTACAGCCTTCCCTGCTCTTTTCTGATTGGATAATATAAGAATAATTTATAAATTTGGGTAGAATTCTTGAGTCATGAGTATGAAATATTTTGTGCTATAATTCCTTTGAATTTCATGAGAAAAAAATGTAATTATTTTTTCCACGATAAAGGGTACTTTATCATCTGGTAGGTTTCGAATACAAGCCTCTGATAGGCAGTTATCTTCTGGTAGACAGATATCTTCTGTTCATTGACATAATTGTCTTACTCAAACAAAATAAAACTAGTACTTGTATACAATAATAATATATTTAAAAATAATAATTTATTTTTTGTTATATATTTACCTAAAATGCTTGATAATCCTTTACCTGTATATATAATAATTAAATACCAATTACCTCTCTTAAAATATTAAGTTTATGTACTGTATTTTGCAGCATTTACTTATTAATATTTAATTACTTCTTAGTAATTAACATTTGTAATTTATAATGTATGTATTCTTTTAAAACAACTGATTAATACAAGAAATTGAAAGTAATTCACTTGCAAGCTAATAACAATTGATACAACATTTTCCTTTTTCTAGCTGAGATTTTGTTTTCTTTCAATGTTTTAACAACATATTCTCATAAATTTTCCAGCTGAAATAGCTTAGAGATATTGCAAGTATAGATATTCTCAAAGATCATCATCAATTAATGAGACACAGTAGTTGTGGTTAGCAATTCAGAATAAAGAGAGAACAAGCGATTATGTTCTTGACTGAAAGCTGGTGATTGACTCCCGGGAAGCCTTACTAAAATATCATTTTCTGTATGGCTTTCTCCTGGGCCCTAGTTATTGAAAGTTTCAGCAGTAATTTGTTGAAACATTCTATCCTGTAATATAGTCTTGTGGCCTGAATTTGGATAATATATTCTTTTTAATAGCAGCTCTGCAGTGTATTTGAAATAAGTTCCATTTCACAGATTAATCAGTGTCGAGGAAACAAAATATCCATTGATCCTCATATAAATTACAAAACCCAGCTTAAATTTTTCTCTATCTTGTTCCACAAGGGACTGTCAAAAGCAAAACACCATAAAACACTCACTTGCAGTGAAAACACATTTCTGACTTACTGAATAAATCTTGCTCAATTGCCCTAAAACATTAAGCTCTTCACACTTCACGTGGTCTTCTCTAATTGTGTTTTCACTAGCTTTGGATTTATAACATAAGCTGGCCTCTGGGTGAAAGGGAGGATATTAGAAAATCAGTTGAGAACACACAAAAGGCAACATAAATAGGGACATTTCAGAACTGAGATATGGAAATAATATTTTCTATACATAGTAATGCGATGAGAAAGATGTATGCAATTTCAAACCTTAACAAATATATCTTTCATTACACTTAATGACTCGAAGGCTTTTGTTTAAATTTCGAGGAATGTAATGGTTTATTGCGTAATGAGTCAGCAGGGGGCAGTAGGTATCATTGAAAAAACGAAGAAGCTGGAGCAAACTGTTTTTTCCCGATGGGTTTCCTCACAAACTCTTTTACGAACCAAACTGATACTAGCAAATAGCTGTCTGTCTCTCTGTGAGTGTTTTCCTGATTTGGAAATAAGCTCATGTAAAAAGCAAACTATTATTCTCAGTCTCCCCAGAGAATACTTGTTGAGTTTATTTATTTTCAACGGGAGAAATATAATCCATGTAACTAAAAATCCTTTATTGGGACATCAATAATAACATATTTGGATTTAAGTGAGCCTTTTATCTTCATTTAAACATCTTAGAAGTTGATACGAGTGACATTCTCACCCAGTTCCCTATCAAGAAAAGATATTTAGCCATGAATTTTAATTTTGCTATGAATTTGAGTTTAAAACATTTAGAACATAGACTACTTCGAAAGCCAATGTTTCTAAAACAAGCTAATAAAACATTAAAATTAGTGTGATGTCTTTACTTAAAAAAATGCTTCAATGAGGGTGTTTGCTTTTGTTCTGCTTTTGGTTCTGAAGTCCATTAAAAATACAGCCCTATGAAAATCTCCTTACTACCGTGGTTACTATGTAATAATGGTAACTGATGATATCACAGAGCCACACAATAATAATTTGCAATCTGTCATGTGTGAAATCTTGCACCGAGGAAGATAAACTCTGGCTGCTGAAGTGTGCTCTGTATCATTGCATTGGATATAATAGCACAGATTGTCTAACACTATATAATGAAAACACTGTTTTTTTCTATGAGTAGAAATTTGATTACTCTAAATTATCATGCTGCCAAATGTTTTAAATATCTTTAAAAATAAGTTTAACTGAAACTTTAGACATTAATTAAAATGATTCACCACAATTGCAGAAAATCCATTAGGAAAGAAAAAAAAAACTGCTCTTGTGATTTTTTTTTACAATCTCAGGATGATTTGAATAAATATCATGTTCAATGCTATCCATGATCCTATCCTATTGCCTTTTATTCTGTAATGAATATGAAAAAGATGATGAGGGAGAGTTTACAAATGATACACGCCATGACACTCACATGCTGAATAACATTATCATGGATCTTATCTGACAATGAAACTAGAAAATCAAAATTGTTCTGCAGACTGACCCTCAGGTAAACATGAAGTCTCTCTCTCTCTTTCTTTTTTACAGTTGTGATTTTTAAAAAGCTTCCAGCTGTATTCATGCTATGTATCCATGTCACAACTTACATAGATACGATTCAGTACACTGTAATCAAAATTTAACTGCTGCTGTTGGTAAAAATTTCCCTAGGTATGTTCAGTAATCATAAAATTATCTTTATGTCTATAATGTTTTAAAAAAGAATGTTTGTGTATAAATTTTATCCCTGTGAAGTATGTTTGAAACTTAACTGCGGCTAACTAGGAAATACAAAATATAGGAAACTAGTTTGGTGAGAAGTTTAAATGAGTTGCAAGGCTTGCTATCAGTATGTAGAATGCTTACAGAATGGCAAAGAGGTCTTAGGATTAATTCAATTACTTTATAATGAGGTACATGAACAGAGTCTGCCTGAGTGTCTCTTGAGAAAGGATGAGATAACTAGCTAGATACCGTGATAAAACAGATACCCTAGTTAAGATGAGGTATGCATTGAGATTCGTAGGCAGCAGCATATTTTCCAAAATTGGGTACTTTCAATATAAAAGGGGAAAGTTATGAAAAAACAAAATATTGGTTAACAGCTCAGTTTCTGAGTGAAATATCTCTGCTAATGTAGAATATCTGTGGCAGTGTCATATGTCTTATTTGAAAGGCCAATTACAAGAGCAATACAGATATTGAATCCATAATATTAATAAAAATAACTAAAATTTCTTGAGCTAAAATCCTGCCGGAACATTCCAGAACACTTTCATATATTGTCTTATTTTAATGTCATGGCAAATCTAAGAGACTGATAATAATTTTATGAGCGTTTTCTAGATGTGAATTTTGAGGCAAAGAGTGATTCAAACGCCCCATGTTCTGACAGATAGTTGTGGACCTGAAATTTGTGTTTAAGAAATCTGACTTTTTACCAATGGAACAGAACAGAGTCCTCAGAAATAATACCACACATCTACAGCCATCTGATCTTTGACAAACCTGAGAGAAACAAGAAATGGGGAAAGGATTCCCTATTTAATAAATGGTGCTGGGAAAATTGGCTAGCCATAAGTAGAAAGCTGAAACTGGATCCTTTCCTTACCCCTTATACGAAGATTAATTCAAGATGGATTAGAGACTTAAATGTTAGACCTAATACCATAAAAACCCTAGAAGAAAATCTAGGTAGTACCATTCAGGACATAGGCATGGGCAAGGACTTCATGTCTAAAACACCAAAAGCAACGGCAGCAAAAGCCAAAATTGACAAATGGGATCTAATTAAACTAAAGAGCTTTTGCACAGCAAAAGAAACTACCATCAGAGTGAACAGGCAACCTACAGAATGGGAGAAAATTTTTGCAACCTACTCATCTGACAAAGGGCTAATATCCAGAATCTACAAAGAACTCAAACAAATATACAAGAAAAAAACAAACAACCCCATCAAAAAGTGGGCAAAGGATATGAACAGACATTTCTCAAAAGAAGACATTCATACAGCCAACAGACACATGAAAAAATGCTCATCATCACTCGCCATCAGAGAAATGCAAATCAAAACCACAATGAGATACCATCTCACACCAGTTAGAATGGCAATCATTAAGAAGTCAGGAAACAACAGGTGTTGGAGAGGATGTGGAGAAATAGGAACACTTTTACACTGTTGGTGGGATTGTAAACTAGTTCAACCATTATGGAAAACAGTATGGCAATTCCTCAAGGATCTAGAACTAGATGTACCATATGACCCAGCCATCCCACTACTGGGTATATACCCAAAGGATTATAAATTATTCTACTACAAAGACACATGCACACGTATGTTTATTGCGGCACTATTCACAATAGCAAAGACTTGGAATCAACCCAAATGTCCATCTGTGACAGACTGGATTAAGAAAATGTGGCACATATACACCATGGAATACTATGCAGCCATTAAAAAGGATGAGTTTGCGTCCTTTGTGGGGACATGGTGATTCCCTAGTAATATTTGTAATGCTGTTTACTGAGAACTTTGAAATAGTTGGCAAACTTACATTCTGATTTCCTGTTGTTAATTAATATTTGGGCCATTGACATGTCATTAAAAAGCTTTTGGTTTTATATTACTAATGGTCAAAAATTGAAGTCAACTAACATTGAAATTGTCTACTCTCTTTCAATTAATTAGCATGCACAATCTATAGGGCCTTTCGAAACATGCTTGGAAGTTTTCAATATGTCTATTTTGATGAAGTTGAGTAAATCGATTGATGAGATTATATTTCATTAAACAACAAAACATAGATAATCACATAAGATCAGAAAAGGTTTGAGTTATGATTAGCTGTGCATTTGAAGAAGAGGGTAAAAATAGTTTAGGTAAAAAAATTTATACATTAGAAGTCAAAAATATTATATACCACAAGTATTCTATGGTTTCTAAATTGTAAAGTTAGAACATGCTACCATATTTCTCTTATGCGCTTCTTTTCCACTTTCTACATTGCATGACCATTATTTATGCATTTTCCTTTTATACCATAATAGTCTTATCAGCTTGTGATCAAGGTCCCGATTCACATCATATATTGATCAACAACATGCATGAAATAATAATAAAATTGAATAACATACATTAAACATTTACTATGTATCATAGATTGTCTAATTATTTTATGTTCATTACTTGATGTAATCTTAACAACAGCATGAAGTCCTGATACCACAAATAACTAGTTAACGTTTATATAATACTAAGTGGTGCGGTTGGAATCACTTGTGTTAACTCCAGATCTTAAAGTGGAAGAATGTGGTGTGGGGAGTGTGGTGAATAAACAAAGGAATAAATGTATGTCTCTATGAATGAATTGCATGGTTCCCAATTACATCTTATGTTGAATGTGGACTAGTTTTTCTGTATGGGCTTTGAAAAAATACATATACAACAAAAATTGCTAACTTTCATAACATGTTTCCTTATATTTTGGAACTCTTTCTCACTAGCTCTTTTCTTTTTTTTTCTTTCTTTCCAGGATATAAACAATTAAATGTTCTATTCCTCTGTGGCTGTTTTGAAGTTTCTATGTCATTGCTTACAGTCCAAGAATTTACTGAGTTTTTGATAAATTGTCGAAAGATTTTACTGTCATGAGCAATAGAATTTGAGAAAAGTTTCCCCCCACCTATATAAGAAGATTTTACATCTTCTTCTAATCTGGGGTGTGTGTGTGTGTGTGTGTGTGTGTGTGTGTGTGTGTGTGTTTCTTTAGATGAATCATGGTTAAAAAAACCAATGCAGTGAGTTGGGGAGAAATTTTTTATTATTGCTTTAATTTTTAGGGCAGTACTACTTGAGGAAGTTTGTTGTCATTTCTATTGTAAACACTTATTCTTTTATGTGTTTTGAATCACAGAGGTGGGTTGGAAAGTATAACCACAAAATGAACAAAATGTCTGTGTTTTAAAATACGCAATTTAAGCATGATCTTAAATAGGACATCTAACATGGTGAGACTTCCAGTGTTAAAATCATCATGCTTCCAAGCAAAGAAAAGTGGGTACAAGTCATATTTTAAAAAAAAGATTGATTACATTCATTAAAAAATGTTTTCAATGCTTGTCTGTCAAATAAATTAAAATCAGGTTTAAAAACATTATAAAGATTTTAGCGTAATGGTGATGATATGTAAAAAGATTCATTAAAAAATTAAAATTATTTCTCCAAATTGTATGGCCCTGATATATTAGTGATAGACAATTAAAAAGTTATGTTTGTAACTTACATGTGTATAAAATGAGATAGAATGTGGGTATTTCAGTCTGGATTAATCATAAGTATTCTGTTATTACTTTGTCTGTTTTTATTTTTCTTTTTTAGTTATTTTATTATGAAAGAGCTACTAAAAGCATTTAAACAAAATAAAATTTAGAAGTATCATTTTGATTTAGGAGGCATGTAGATTACTAAAACAGATCAATGCAGGTTTCTTTTAAATTTATTAAATTGTTAGTTTGGGGAGTCATCATAAATTGGCCCCACTGAACAATTTATTACTAAAATTAAAAAAAAATATTTCAAGATAGGTGAAATAAAACCATTGGTAAAATACTGCATCATATAATCAAATAAAACTTTAAAAATGCAAATAACTCATGACAGATGCTAATATTGTACTTACTGTAGGTCAGAGGCGAATATAAACAATATTTTTGTGTAGTTCAACTCATCAAAGTATCATAATTATCCTCATTTTACAGGTGCAAAAATGAAGGTAAAGAGAGGTATAGGAAGGTTACCGAAAGTCATGTCCTTACCAACGAAACAACTGGGATTTGAATTAGGTACTCTTGTTCAGTGTTTGAGCATTTCTTCATTGTTTTTAACTGCCTCCTCCATTTTGCTGTCATTTTTAAGAACCTAAAACACTACATCATTTTAGTACTCACCAATCTTTTTTATCTACAAGCTCAAGTTAACGTACATTATCATTGAGACAGAGTACCTGTAGCTAACCTTTGACCTCAGGAAGAAGACTTGAGCTTCTCTTTTTGTCTTTAAGTTCTTTCCTTTCTTCCTCCCTCCCTCCCTCCTTTCCTCCCTCTCTTTGTCCCTCCGTTACTTCTTTTTTTGCCTTCCTTCTTTTCATCTTAGACAATTAAAAAGGAAAATAATATCTAGTGAAGTAAAAATTCGCTTCAATTTGAGCAGGCAAATCAGTAACCCAGTACAACATAGAATCCATAGCTTATCCAGGATCATACTCTTGTAAGTAACTTACCATGGGGCATCACAAAAACTGTTTGTTGAAGTAGCAATTGACAGGCTTTGGATCAAAAACAGTCATTGAAAATGATGCTTAGATGAAATTTCTAGAGTCCTCAAAATAGAAATACTGGATATTTTTATTGTACAAATAGGAAATATTATAATATCTTACATCCCAATGATAATCACATCTTTTCAGGACAATATTATGTCATGAGTCAGTCAATTGATCTTCATTGTCCTCAGTATTTACTATTAAATTTGAATTATTCTTAAAAAGTAGAAGAATGAATTAACATATTGAAATAAGAAAACTGATCAGTAAGAAACTGTATAGTAAAACAATGAAATATAAACGTGTGAACATAACAATGCTAACTTAGTTGACTTTGTCTTTTTTCTATATGAGATATTATTGTAGTAGTTAACAGAATGGACTTCAGGAAGACAGTCTTGGTTCAAATCTCAATTTCCCACATTTCATCTGTGCAAACTTAGGAAATTTACTAATCTCTGTGTTTCAACATCTTCATCTATAGAATAGGGTTACACTAAGATCTATCCCAAAGCATTGTTGTGAATTTATATGTGAACATATACACATACATATATACTCATAACAGAGCCTGGCAACTAATGAGAATGTAAATGTTAACATTGACAAAGTAGAGGAGACAATATAAGACAGTAGTTACAAACCATTTGTAGCATCATGCTGTTTGGTTTAAAGACCTGGGTCTCTCGTTTACTAGCCATGTAACCTTGACCAAGTTACTAAAACTTTCTGAACCTCAGATTTTTCATCCGTAAACCAGTAAAATTGTAAAACCTAATTAATGCAGTTGTAAGAATGTGGCAAATATAAATGATCCGGACCTACATAGAACGGTGAATTAAGATGTATAGTAGTTTGTTCCACCTTAGTTAATATGTTCTTGCATATTAATATTTGTAAACTTCATATTTGCTTTAGATTCTCTTTAAAACACATATATTTGAATCTTTAAAACTTTTGCTGTTAATACCAATACAAATCGAAATTCAATTCTGCAGCTTGCTTTTAAAACATTTCCTTTCCTATCATGTACCAATAGTTGCCTGTTTTAATGAAAAATAAATTATAATGTCATATAACATTGCATAAGATTAAATCTGATCTATAGCATTCTGAAGAGTATGCTACGTATGCAAATTTGTGTGTGATGGGACAAGGATCAGGATTGGGTTTGGTGATCAAAGGTGACTTTAAATCTCTATAGGGAGAATAATAAATAATTTAGCACATAAAATTTAAGTAGTAGCTTATAGATAATTTCATATGTTATATTTTCTTTGAAATAGGTATTTTATAGCCCATTTGATTGCCTTCCGTTGCTCTAGCCTTAACTACTGAAAATTCAATATTCTTATCAGATAGCATTTTACTCCTATATAAACCAGCCAGAACGAGCTCATTTCTTTATAATGTAGCTGATACTGTATGCATTATAACATAATTTTCAGTAACTTTGCATCTATATTGTATCAAATATGTATCTATAAAGTACTTCATTTCTTTAGGTAGCTTTAAGTAACTTTCACCTACACATGTAGAATTATAAGTTAGGCAATCAACAACTATCTAGTATTTTTGAAAACTAAACTTTATATCCAAAAATATATTAAGGCACTATACGAGTGACCAAAATAAAAGATTATTTCTTCATCCTCAAAGACCTGAAGAAAATAAGTGAAGACCAATTAAGATATAAAGAGTGAGACACTATTTTTAAGACTAATAGAATACAGAGAATGAAGAACTCACTGTGGCCTAAAACTCAATGGAAGGGGTCAGGAGTGAATACTCAAGGAGAAGAAAGAAACTGACAAGCACAAGACCCCCTTTGATTGAAAGGAATCCAGACAAAAGGAATCTGCACAAATTTGTAGTTCTTGAGGTGACTTATAAGATTAAACATTGGGAGATGACCTGAGCAAGCCCCGAAGAAATCGCCGGGGATCAGAAAAGGAAAAGAGAGACAAATTCGGAAGGAAAAAAAATGCCTAAGAAGTCACGCTGAATTCTCTGTGTAGATACATAAGGTGAGAGTTAAGAAAAAGAAGCCATGGGTTTCTAGAAAAGTTTTAAAGTTTTATTGTGCAGAAATAGAAACTAATTTGACATATATTTCTGTGTCAAAATTACATTAAAATTGATTTTGTAACAATTTGAATTTGAAGCACAATGAAAATACAAGTATT
>NW_016819032.1:1897076-1942164 GCF_001698545.2 Rhinopithecus bieti
GCTGTCACAAACATCCATATACAAATAAGGTTGCTATCTTTAGTAAATAAAATTAAACAGTAAGGTCCTTTAGTGAGTATCTTATTAATTTTGAATTATTTCTAAATGCTTATACAAAATAATAATACCGTGCTTATTCTAAAAATTATTCCTTGTTTATCTATAACAAATTATAATTGTCTAAATTACATACTGATTTATTTAATTTTCTTTCCCTAAGGATTTTGCTCTCCTTAAACGTTCTTTTTTTTTTTTTTTTTTTTTTGGCATAATTTGTATATAAAATGTCTTGCAATTGTGGTCTATGTTCCATTTACATCGCCATTGGTTGCATCCATCTTTTTTGTTCTTTTGTCCATTGAACATTCACTGATGAGTAAACACAAACGTTAGCATTATAAGTTGGTATACTAAACTTCCTGGCATAAAATTAAGACATCTGACAATTGTTCTTCAAATTTGATTTGTTGACTCACAAGATATCATTATTCATGGAATAACTTGTGTTTCTTTTCTCAGGATTATATTGCATCTATTGATCAGTGACTTTTTTAAATGTCAAAAAAAGGAACATTGTTATTAATTTTTATTCCGTTCATCAACACTGTGTGTGATAATTTCCCTTGTTTCCCTTCTGTAACATCCAGGTGAAATAATCAATTTTTCAAGGGCTACAATTTGTTTTTAAAATAGTTATGGCAAATGCTGTAATAATTTTTAAACTAAAATTGAAATTTCTTTTCCTATATATAAATAACATTTTCCCTTTTAAGGAAAGTCCTAACATTTAAAGAGTTTTTTTTTTTTTTAATAAATTATTTATTTAACACATTCAACAAGTTATTTTAAGTAATTCAGTCCTTGAATCACCTAATTTGGTTTTCTATCAATTTGCATACTCTTATTGCTAAAAAGGTATTGAAAACTATGCATAAGAAATAATAGGCTTTAATTGCTAGATTATTTTAAAGGTCAACCAACTGGGTGCAGTGGCTCATAACTGTCATCCTAGCACTTCAAGAGGCTGAGGCTAAAGGATGGCTTGAGGCCAGGAATTCAAGATCAGCTTGGGCAACACAGAGAGACCCTGTCTCTACAAAAAATATAAATAAAAAATTAGTCTGTGCCTGTAGTCCCAGCATCTTCAAGCAAGACCTTGTCTCCAAAAAACAAAAACAAAACAGTTAATAAGTATTTGGAAGACGTTGGAATTAAAGCATGCATTAATACTTCAATAACCAGAGTTCTCTGAATTTGTTAAAGAGGACCAACTTTTTTTTAGTACAACCGAATGCAAGACTACAAAATGCTAAAAAAAGTACATATACTCATAAATTGCTCAATTCAAACAGTATAAATCAAGTAAAAATATTTCATGACAGTTATTTCAATGTCAATAGAAAGGAGATCAGACGCCGTGTGAGTGGCATTATGCAGAACATGGGCAGAATGTCCAATGCTTTCAAGAGAATTATTCATGCCTTGCTTCAATTTTGAATAAACATTGTACCTTCACACAAACACTCATCAATATTTTTATTTATCTCAACCATTAACAGTGTAGTCTTTCTCATTAACCCTAAAGTTATTAAGAGAGTCTCTGCAAAAGTTTGCTACTGTTACTGGTCTTATCTATAAGAGATTTATAATGTTTTTCTTCATTGAAATTATTTGTACCTATGATTATGCCATGAATACGGAGAATGATAGTTATTCATTATTAAAGTTCATTTTGTCCTGGTACATGAAAATTGCTTGACTTTTGGATTCAGAAAATACTTCTGATAAAATATGCTTAAATAATTATTTAAGCTAAAAGACTGAGGACAGCATACAGTTTGGAAAGCCATGACATCTTTTGCCACAATTGGTCTATCTTCTTCATCTAGATTTCTCTTCATCAAAAATGTCATTTAAATCACTTTTCTGGTCCTGATTGAGATAATGGTACTTCTCTTATCTTATCTATTAGTATATGCTGGTCTATGTATGACTTTCCATGGTTTCTGAGATTAGGTGAATAACTGTATGTTGCACTAAGAGCTTTAAAAGAGATTTCTTTCTTTCTTTCTTTCTTTCTTTCTTTCTTTCTTTCTTTCTTTCTTTCTTTCTTTCCTTCCTTCTTTCTTATAAATATCCACTGTTCAGAAAACTCACCACAGAATTTATACTTGTGCTTTGGCACTTTGACATTGAAATGTACAGAAATAAAAATATAGATAGTAGTAAGCATTGCAAGAATTTTTAAAAATTGAGTGTGATGATCACATGAGCACATACGTTACTGATAATTCCTGACCATAATCCAGGTTGGCCTATTGAAAAGTTTACAAAATTAAAAAAAAAAAAAAAGTAGTTTCATAATTTAAGTGAGATAAGCACTGATTACTGTAGTGAAAAAAAAAAAAAAAACCTTGGCTGAATTTATGTAACTTGCCAATTAAAAAAAACCATAACCCTGAGATTTAGGATGTCCTGGATATTTAGGGTATACTGAAAATGTCAATGCCTAAGATAAGCCAAAATCATTCAATACAAGACACGCTTATATAAACAAGATCCCTGCAAATCTTATGTACAAGTCTTTTTATGAACATATGCATTCGATTCTATTGAGTAAAGCCTTACAGTGCAGAGGCTAGATCATATTTAAGTATGATAGTATGTAAGTATTTTCATCTAATGTTTGTGAAACTGTCAGATTGATTTCCAAATTGGCTTTACCATTTTTGCATTCCTGCCAGCACCGTTTGAGATTTCCTGTTCCTCCATATCTTCCCAAAACTCAGTATAGGCAGTCTTTTAATTTTTAGCCTTTCTAAATGTATTAGTCTTCCAGTGTCATATTAATTTAAAATCTCCTAATAAGTAATTGTTGGCATATGTTTATGCACTTAGCTTGTTTGCCATTCCTTATATATCTATCTACCTACCTACCTACTTACCTATCTACCAAATCTATCCATCTATAATTTCTGTCTGGTTAAGTGTCCTTGTCTGTACAAATAATTTCCCGTTTTTTATTATAATATTTGTTTTCTTAAAATTAGTATTTTATATTTTTTACATATTCTGGATAGAAGTTCTTTTTCCAATATATGATTTGCAAATGTATTTTCCCAGTCACTGTCTTGGTTTTCATTCTCTTAACAATGTCTTTTAAAGACCAGAAGATTTTAATTTTCTACTCTGTTTCATGCCTGGTAATCTTTTATTGATAGCAGATATTGTAAAATTTTATTATTGCATGTTGAATATTTTGCATTCCTGTAATATTCTTAAGCCTTACTGCAGAATGCAGACTACTTAAAACAATTTAAATATTTCCAATTTTCTTTTAAGATTTGTTAGCTGAGATTAAAATGATAAATGTAAGAACAGTGTTTCTCAAAATTTTTTAAATTAGCTTTTAAAAGTCTTTTATATTTTCCCCAATCACTTTTCTCCCATGAAATTTTAATGCCACAAATTTGGGTATATTCATTTATATATTGTCATTCTTTAAAGGTATATAAAATATTGTGATTACTAAGATTTTCTTGACTCCCAAAAACCAATTTTCACTCCCTGTTGAGAATACATAATATAAACCTGATTATTTTGCACTGCTGACATACACTCTCTGTTATTCTACTCAAGGCATTACGAATTCTAGGTTTTCTGTCTACCTGATGGGAACAGGCATTCTTCTTGGCCCTGAGTCAGTGCCAGCTGCTGCTTCCTCTAGTCCTTTTCAGTTGTTCCATCCTTGGCTTTGGGTAATTACCTCTCATCCATGCACTGAACTGAGTATTTGTGGTGAAGGCGTTCTCTCTCTGTTTTACACTCCCCATCTGTATACTTTGCCCTATGAACTCGAGCTGCTTTGTCTTCCCCTGACTTTTAGATTTATCTCCATAGGTAATCTGTTGCACTGAGTCTAGATTTTCCCTCCCTGTTCCTCTTCCTGGAACTTCTATCAAGGCCATAAGCTGGCAGTCATCAGATTCACCTCATTTGTGTCTTCTTTCTCAGGGAACAGTGTCCTTCATTGTCTGATACCAGTGTCTTAAAACCATTGCTTCACATAGTTTATATGTTTATCGTTTGCTCTGGATGAGAGCACAAATTTTATCTCTCATACTACATCTTAGGTTGAAGCAGAACTTTCCCCTTATGTGGTGTTAAGTGTTAATCCAAGACAAAGATTGTCAAAAAGACAAAGATATGTAACTTAATAATTTGAACTACAAGGTGGAAGGGAAAGAGCATGGCTAAAGTTGTCATGAGTAAAGAAGAAGCAGTCACTCATTGGTAATTTTTGTTGGTTTCACAGGTTTCTTTTTCTCTACACTCTGATATGGCTTTATAATGAACTTGTTTCTATCCACTATATTTATAGAGTACCTCTGGCTCTATAATAATGTTCTGTGAAATAATTTATGTTCAACAGAAGAACATCACAGCTTAGGTATTTGTTATGTGTTAATGAGGTCATCTTCTGTGAGCTTTTCCAGACTACTTTTTACTCTTTCTAATTATCAAAGGTATCTACAAGGTTTTAAATTATTTTTTATGAAAAAATCTATATGCACATGATTTAAAGAGTCAAAATGTCTATAAGATTTAATGAAAATCAAAATCCTCTATCCCAATCCCTTCACTTCTTGAATTTCACACTACAGAAGAAATAGTATCAAGGATATTAGCTATTTAATTTGGCATTAATGACTATATTTATTTGCTTTATATTCTCTTGGTCCTGCATCTCTACAGGCATCCTCCTCTTATTCTCCAAAAGGAGATAGGTTATAACTTCACGTCATACCAACAGTNTACAAAATATGTACCACATTTTGATTTTGTTGATTCAATCAGCTATTGATGGACATCTAGGTTGATTCCATGTCTTTACTATTATGAATAATGCTGCAATGAACATATGAGTGCATATTTCTTTTTGGTCGAAAAATTTAGATTACTTTTGGCATATATTCAGTAACGGGATTCTAGATAATTAGTTCTCACCAGATCTGGTTCTTTAAACATGTGTAGCACCTCCCTGCCTCTCTATTGCTCCTGTTCTGGCCACGTAGGATGTGCTTGCTTCTCCCCCGCCTTCTACCATGATTGCAAGTTTCTTGAGGCCTCTCCAAAAGCAGAAGCTGCTATGCTTCCTGTACAATCTGCAGAATCATGCATGGATTAAAATTATTTTCTTTAAAGATTACCCAGTCTCAGGCATTTCTTGATAGCAACGTGAGAATGAACTAATATACAGTCCAAGCTGAATTCTAGCAAATGTTTGGAGAACTGTCGAATGCAAAGAAAAAGATAAAACAAATGCCTCCTTTGTTTCTCAGAGAGCTCGTATAAGATTCTGCAAAATTTCCATTCTTCTGTAAACAAAATCAGATGTGTTTCTACAGCCACTTAATAGAGATGTACTTTAACTTCTTCACTTGAGCCATACTTATTTCCATGTATTACACACAATGCAATA
The DNA here is from genome assembly GCF_001698545.2 of Rhinopithecus bieti. Classification (NCBI taxonomy): domain Eukaryota; kingdom Metazoa; phylum Chordata; class Mammalia; order Primates; family Cercopithecidae; genus Rhinopithecus; species Rhinopithecus bieti. The sequence continues at coordinate 1,902,559 of NW_016819032.1, forward strand.
TTCTGTGACTGGACATAAAGGCAAGCAAAGAAGTATCGGGAAGTACATCTGGTGTTAATTGGAAGGATGAAAGAACCAAAGAATAAAGGGGTCAAGGAGACAGCATTCTTTTCAGTGAAATGAAGACAAGTCATAGTCAGTGAAGAAGTGATCAAGAGCAAATGATGTAGTGGGTGCACAATGTTGTGAATGAATTAAATGCCACTGAACTGTTCACTTTAATTCATTTTATATTATGTGGACTTCAACTCAGTAGATTATTTTAAAAAGAGCTTTCAGTTCCCATTTTCAACTTAAGAAATGTCATTCTATACTAATTCCTTCTACATTAGAACCATGATCTTCATGAAAGATATGGTTTATGTTTTTTCCAAGTCTCCAAATATGTGGCTAACACCAAAAATGACTCCTAACCAGGATTATCATCACATTTGAAACTCTGATGTAAGCTAACCAGTGCCTAGGACCTACCCTCAGATATTATGATTCAGTAGATCCAGATTCTGATCTCATCATCTACATTTATGAAAAGTTGTTCTTGTGCCTTACTGTACATGCCTTGCATCAAAACTCTGTGCTGAATCATGATATGACCTCCCTTTAATCAAAAAATTTTAATTTTTATTTTAGATTCAGGGTATACATGTGTAAGTTTGTTAAGGGGTATATTGTGTGATGCTATGATTTGGGGTAAGAATGATCTCATCCCCCAGGTAGTAAGCATAGTACCCAAAAGGTAGTTTTTTGACCCTTCCTTACACCCTCTCTTTCACCTTTAGAAGTCCCAGTATCTATTGCTCCCATCTTTAGGTCCATGTACATGCAATGCTCAGCTCCCAAATATATGTCAAAACATGCAGTATTTGTCTTTTCTGTTCCTGCATTAATTTGCTGAAGGTAATAGCTACGTGCTGCATCCATGTTGTTGAAAAGGACGTGATTATTTTTTACAGCTGCATAGTTTTCCATGATGTATGCCATTTTGTTTATTCAAATGTACCACATTTTGATTTTGTTGATTCAATCAGCTATTGATGGACATCTAGGTTGATTCCATGTCTTTACTATTATGAATAATGCTGCAATGAACATATGAGTGCATATTTCTTTTTGGTCGAAAAATTTAGATTACTTTTGGTATATATTCAGTAACGGGATTCTAGATCAAATGGTAGTTTTGTTGTAAGTTCTTTGAGAAATCTCCAAATTGCTTTCCACAGTGGCTGAACTAATTTATCTTCCCATCAACGATGCGTAAGTGTTCTCTTTTCTCTGCAGCCTCATCAGCATTTGTTATTTTTTGACTTTTTAATAGCCATTCGGACTCATGTGAGGAGGTATCACATTGTGGTTTTGATTTGCATTTCTCATATGGTCAGGGATGTTGATAATTTTTTCATTTGTTTGTTAGCTGCTTGTATATCTTCTTTTAAGAAACATTCATGTTTTTTGCCCACTTTTTAATGGAATTATTATTATTTTTTGCTTGTTGAGTTGTTTAAGTTCCTTATAGATTCTGGATATTAGACCTTTGTTGGATGCATCACTTGAGAATATTTTCTCATGTTCTGCAGGTTTTCTATTTACTCTGTTGATCATTTATTTTGTTATGCAGAAGATTTTTAGTTTAACCAGATCCCACTTGCCTATTATTATTTTTGTTGCAATTGCTTTATGAGGACTTAGGCATAAATTATTTCCCAAGGTTGATGTCCAGAATGATGTTTCCTAGGTTGTCTTCTAGAATTTTTACAGTTTGAGGTCTGACATTTAAATATTTAATCCATTTCAAGTTAATTTTTGTATATAGTGAAAGAAAGGGTATCTAGATTTATTCTTCTGCATATGACTAGCCAGCTGTCCCAGCACCATTTATTGAATAGGAAATCCGTTCCCCATTGTTTACTTTTGTCAATTTTGTCAAAGATCAGATGGTTGTAGGTATGCGGCTTTATTTTTGTGTTCTTTATTCTCTTCCATTGGTCTATGTTTCTGTTTTTGTACCAGTGCCATGCTGTTTGGGTTACTGTAGCCTTATAGGATCGTTTGGAGTTGGGTAAAGGGACGCCTCTGGCTTTGTTATCTTTGCTTAGGATTGCTTTGGCTATTTGGCTCTTTTTTGGTTTCATAGGAATTTCAGAACGTTTTTTTTATAATTACGTGAAAAATGACATTAGTAATTTGATAGGAATAGCATTGAATCTGTAGATTTAAGCATGATTTAATTGAAAAAATTTAGTAGCAATTTCAGACTCAATATATTAATGTGGGATGGAAGTAAATCACAAAAACATGATAGTAGCTTCCAAAATAAATTCCACACAATGTTACCTGGCACAGTGAGTGTTGCATGATTGATCGTGCACTTACCTGACACAAAATTAAAATGGAGGTGCTGACTGATACAGTTCATTCACGTTCTACACTGATAATTTTAAGGCACATCACAGTACTGTAGGGTGAAGCCAGTTAACAGCAGTAAGACCTTCTTCTGGGTCATCAGTATTAAGCTTTTTAGAAAAAAGAAATTCAGATAATGGAGAAGGAAGACAGTTGTAATTAGAATGTGAAGGCCCAGTAGAAGATGAATGTTTGAGGCCCTAAGTTCAATCTATAAAAAAAAATTTACAACCGCAAGGCTACCTCCAAGTGGAGGGGAAACTGACTCTTACTTTTGATGAGAATATCAAGTTTCTGAAATAGCATGTAGAATGAAAAATACGATTGAGGACAGTTTCAGGCAATACAATCTACTTCTAAAATATTTTTTTCCTCTTCACCTGCCAACTGTCTAAACAATTTTTTAAAATCTTTTAAATTGACACTTAAGAATTGTATATATTTATGGGGTACATAGTGACGTTGTTATAGAGGCAATATATACTGACCAGATCAGGTTAATTAGTATATTCATCATCTCAAACATCATTTCTTTGTGTTAGGAACATTTAATTTACTCCTTCTAGCAATTCAAAACTATATAGTATGTTTTTAGTAACTATAGTCATCTTACAGTGCTATGGAACACTAGAACTTATTCTTCTTATCTGCAATTTTTTATCCTACAATAAATCTCTCCCAATTCCTCCCTACCCCACCCCTTCCTAGTCTCTGGTATCTTCTCTTCTACTTTTGACTTCTATGGTTTTTCTTAGCATTCACATATGAATGAGAACATGTGTTTAATTTTCTGTTCCTGGCATATTTCACTTAATATAATATCTTCTAGTTCTATCCATCTTGTCTAGAATGACAAGATTTCATCCTTTTTAACGACTGAATATAATACTAATGTGCATATGTATCACATTTACTTTATCTATTCACCTGTTGTTAGACACCTAGGTTGATTCTATACCTCAGCTATTGTGAATAGTGATGTAGTAAACTCGGGATGCAAATATCTCTTTGGTATAGTGATTTCCTTCCTTTTGGATAAATGCCCAGAAGTAAGATTACTGGATCATATCATGCTTCTATCTATAGTTTTTTGAATAACCTCTATATTGTTCTCCATTGTGTCTATATTTGTTTACATTCCCACCAGCAGTATATAATGGTTCCTTTTTTTTGCCACATCCTTGACAATACTTGTTAGTGTTTTTTTCTTTTTTATCTTTTTTATAATAGCTATTCTAATAGGAATGAGACATCTCATTGTGGTTTTGATGTGCATTTCTCTGATGATTAATGATATTGAATATTTGTACATATATTTGTTGATCATTTTTATGTCTTCTTTTGAGAAATGTCTGTTCAAGTCATTTGATCATTTTAAAATCAGATATTTGTTTTGTTTTGTTTGTTTGCGATTGAGATGTTTGTGTTTTTTGGATAGTCTGGATAGTAAGACACAGTCAGCTGGGTAGTTTGCAAATGTTTTCTTAGAAAAAAACCCATACCCACACAAATTTTAACTTCACGTGAATAAATGTAACTAATATGGACTCTTAAAAATTTTAGCTATTTTTTAGATAAAAAATTGTTTATTATACATAACATCTTTGCTTGATTAGTGATTCTGCTTAATTATTTAAGAAGTATTTCAATTCTATTAATTTGTGAAAAATAAGTCCATTTGTTCACCTTTAATTATCAAAATTTATTATTAGATTCAAAATATCTTCAAGTTTTGTCATTCTTCAGACTGTAAAATATAAACAACAGACGTGTGAAGTTTTGCCTCTGTAAAGTTAGTTTCATTTTTTACAAGAAGTGTGATTTCTAGAGATATCTGTCAATATTTTAAAGTTGTTGTTATTGTTACTAAGAATAAATACAACGTACTTCAATTATAAATTCAATGTATTGTAGTTCCATGAAAACCCAGAATAAGTTTTCTGAGAGGAAGAAACCAAGGAAACCATCCATCTGTATTTGTTTTTATGGCATATTCGACAAGCACTATGACACTTTTATTTGAATGTGTTTCTGTTTGTTTACTTGGTTGGGATACTTTGGTTTGGTTTGGTTTGGCTGTTTACACAAAATAATTAAGTGTGTTTTGGTTATCATCATGAATCCTGGCAAAGGATAATATCTAGCTGATCAATATTTCGTGAGAAAATTACCTGTAAAATTGCTAAGTTTTTGCATTAATATTGATGTGATGAAATCAGATAGAATACATTTGCTGAAACATATTATCAGATTTTTCGCTTAAATTTTATTTTCATTTCATTGTGTCTTGAATTAAGTCATGAGATTATACCAATAATCAATAAAATCATCATACTCTCTATGATTTGATCACATGCTAAATTGAAATGGTATTGTACTGTCATATAAATCTTATACATTTTACCAAAATACCTCTTGTAACACATGACCAATATTTAGATAGTCTAGGTTACAAATTAATATTTATTACCCATTTTCCTAAATTTCTATAGGAGTATAGATTGGGCTTATTCTTGTATCACATATGAAGTCATGGGATAAGACTAGATGATTTCTATAGGATATGTGAAACGTCAGAAGTTACAACATACTTTTAGGAATTTTTCTGAGTGTAGTCTAGCTAACTTTTGGACTGAAGCAGTGTTTACAAAACTCCATCTAACTTAGCTATGTAAGTTTTTTTGCTTGGATACCATGATGGATTCTGTAGTATAATCAGATAGTAAAGTAAGTAACACTTAATTTACACTGTTCCTTAGTATACTAGGTCATTTTTTTCAATTTCACAAATTGCCTATATTTTAAGACCATTGTGATCTAAAAAAATCTAGAAATATAATATTCTAATTCACTAGATTTTAATTCCTCTTTTTCAAGCTATTAAACCAAGTGCTTCCACAGATTTTTAATTATCCTTCATGCCATTTGTAAACCATATTTATCTCTCTGACTTACATATATGTGTATATATACACATACCTCAGCATATGCTTATTATTTGACATATTTAAAGTCACTTTTATGTTAATGTTCTATTTTCTAACAGGATTATGATAACCTTAGTGTTTGCTCCTGTTTAAAAATGCCTAATACAGTTTTTTGTTAATTTTCCCCCTCCCAATAGAACCTTATATTTGCCACATCCTTATACAGTAAAAATTTAAACAGAGTTATGGTTCTCGAAAATTTATACTCATTAGCTTGCTTTGAGAGATGCTGCTTGCAGTTGTCAATTGGGCTTCCAGACCAGATAATCTGAGTCTAGACATCACTTTTACAAAAAATACTTTTTGGAAATTAAACTGCAGGCTCTCAATTTTAGTTTTTTAAGTGACTGGCTCTGTAGCCTCGAGCAAGTTAATTAACCTCCCTAAGCTTCAATTTCTTCATTTGTAAAACTGGCATAATAAAATCGACTGCATGGGTATGATGTAAAAATAAAATTAAAATATGATTATACGGCGACTAGTAGATATTAAACATAAGTAGACAAATTGTTTTATCATTTTATTATTACAGATGCAAGGAAAATTTCATCTCAAAACCATATTTGAGATTTTTAATATTTAATTAATACATTATTTCAAGCCAAAAACATAGATTGAAGGCTAATTTAAATATATTCTGGATTCGGGGGGAACCGCGTTCTACTTATATGAAGTTTAAATATTATCATTTAGAAAATAAGGTTGAATAAAGCAATGAATAAAAAATGCATTCTCAGATCATTCAAATAAGTCTTATCATTAGGTATTGAATAAAACGTATTTTTAACTAAATAATTGAGGTAATTTGTGGATGGTCAAGTGTAAACAAGTAGAACATTTGTTTGGGTAAATATAATGAGGGTAGACTCAAAGGAATTACACTTCAAATTTAAAAGCTATCGTACAAAATATAATATTAAAGTAGAAATTTAGCATTCTTGTCATTGCTCTCCTAGTTCAAACCTCAACTTGCTCTTAATAGGATATGCAAGGGTACTCCTTAAAAATGAATTTTACTTCTTAGGCAAATCAATCAGTCAGTCTCTGATGATAATTTTCTAAATGCTTTGTGTCTTCATCTTCCTGAGCATTTCCAGTTTGAAGTGCAACTGTGCCTTGTAACATTGAAGAAATAAATGAAAGGCTTTATAGTCTTTAGGAATCAGAATGTGAATTTGCCTCAAGCTTGATCTATTTACTTATGTTCTTAGAAATTCAACATATTAACAGATGGATATTATTTAGCCAGCATTCTGTGGTGCTCTAACATGCAATATATATAACAAATTGCCAGCTAGGCTTTTATATGTTTATGAGTTTTAATTGCTGTGTACTTCAAACATTTCTTACATTGTGCCATCTGGCACATAGAAACGTTAATGAATTTTTAAACTTAATGGGATATGCTCTGCATTGGGCACGCCTCAAAATTTGTGGCTAACCACTGGTAAATGACAGATTTATCATTGCAAACCTCACAAAATTACAATGCATTACTTTGTGTTATTAAGGCACTAATACATTGTTAAGTGACAGTAAAAGTTGCTCTAACAATTGTCTGAATGGAAATAATTGATCAATACAGTAGTTTTCCATGCTGTTTAAAGTAATTGCATCTGTAATATCATGACTTTTTTTTCTTTCAGTGTGGTTTTATAGAATTATTTTTGAGATTGTGTAGAGCATTTTACTTGAATTTTAAACAAATTTTGTAGATGTTGGAAAAAATGTCTGATAATGTTTTCAAATGTTATTTTATTAAAAGGTTTCTGTCTCTATCATCAAAGAAAATTTCTTTTTATTAGACTTCCATTTCTATTGTAACTGTTTTTTTAAGTACATTACATCTGATATTAACATAATATCTACTGCATGGGTATGATGTAAAAATTCATCATCCCCATGATGTATAGGTAATAGACCATGTATTTAAAAGGAGTATAATCCACAATGCTCTTCTCCCCTAATAATCTCAGTCTGTCTTTTGAGGATTTTTTCCTTCTATGAATGTACTAAAGAATAGATTTATTCAGTTATGTCAAAAGATAAAATGCAAAGAATCAATCAAGAATGGAAGCAGTAAACAAAAATCCATTCAATTGTATAAAAACCAGGAGAAAGTAGTTGAACAATCTGTTGGACAAATTGTGGAAAATTTCTTTTACAAAGAGCATATATATAGAAGTGACAGAACATATTATCATAGATAGGTTTTAAAATCATAAATGAGTGTTTATAAAGTATAAAAACACCATGTTTTTAGTTAAACAAAATTAACTCTAAACACCTAGTTCAGAATTTGTTAAATCATCCTAGGGATTATCATAATGATCATCTTTCCACTGCCTGTGAAAATAGCTAATGTGAAAAATTACTAAAATGTCTATGATTATACAAACATAATGTGCAACATTTTGTTGGTTAGGCATGTTTATGAGATATAATATTTTAGCTTTCAGTTTTGTCATGTAAATGTATACATTAGAAGCATAGATATTTACTGCTTAAACTATTCCTTTGCTTTGTTAATTTTAAAACTTGGAGGATCTCAAATAGCTTAAGTAATTACTCTAAGTATTTTATGAGAATCAAACAGATTTAAAAATAACTTACAAATCACTTTTCTATGAATTATTACTTCTCCCCCCAACAACATCCCACTTGGAATTAGAAATGGTTTTGGAAGCCAAGCGGATCACTCCTTACAGAAGGTGGTGGGAGAGAAACAGCCATGGCAGATGCCAACATTCTTGCCAGATTTGTTGTTCTTAGAACTACCTGCAAATGCAACACATCTCCCAGCCAGGATAAATAGTTTCGTGAGAGAGGGGAAAACGGTCTCATCAGAGAGAATTTAAGAAAGATCAGGACGCACAGGAAAAAATATTAAAAACTTTTGGAGTTAAGGAGGGTCAGAGCAAATAGAAATGTGGAAAAAAGGGAGGCAAGGAAACAAAAGCACCCCTTATTCTGCTTCTCCTAAAGCCACATTTTATTTGAAGAAATGGTGCTCTACCGGTGTCTTGCTAACCCATTTACTGCCTCCTCTCAGCTCCTTATGGGCTATCTACAATTGTGTGCTTTCCGCTTTTTGTAACCTCAGCTGCTTCAAGTTACTTCTAAGATTGCCGGCAGCAGAGAAATCATACAGGTTTTTTTCTCTCCCTCTTCTCCCAATGTGCTTATTATTTACTCAGTACAAAATACTTGCATACTTAATTGTTTTCTAATTGTTTCATGTGATGTTAGACTGATTTTTCTCAATAAGATCTTAGGACCCATGAGGAAAGGAATCCTGTTATTTTTTATTGTTTACCACATTTGGCTCAAAGTACACTCTCAGCAAATATTGGGATATTGATAATACTTCCATTGACAACCCATGTTTCTTCTAATTTTTTCTGCATTTTTTTCCTGAACATTTTCTAGTTAGAGAGCTATTTTAAGATGAGGAAAGATGATTTACCTTATCTCAAACTGAAAAGGGATACCAATCTATTAACATATACAGAAATTGTAGCTAAAGATTAAATTTAAAACAACAACAAATTAATTTTCTTACAAGTTTAACCACCACGCATGTGAAAGATGGAATTTTAAAGATAGAATTGGGAAAATCATTCTTTTTGTTTTGAGACAGAGTCATACTTTGTCACCCAGGTTGAAGTGCAGTGGCATGATCTTGGCTCACTGCAACCTTTGCCTCCCGGGTTCAAGCAGTTCTCCTGCCTCAGCCTCCCGAGTAGCTGGGATTACAGGCTAATTTTTGTATTTCTAGTAGAGACAAGGTTTCACCATGTTGTCCAGGCTGGCTTCGAACTCATGACCTCAGCTGATCCATCCACCTAGGCCTCCCAAAGTGCTGGGATTGCAGGTGTGAGCCACCACCCCAGCCCAGGAAAAGAATTCTGAACAAAACAGCAAATCTCAGTTTAGCCGTTGCCATTTTCACCTGCAGGGTTTTGGCCAAGTGGAAAGGGATGAGGGAAAGCCCTCCCCAGGAAATCTCTCTACTACCAGGTATGTGTGGCTGGATGTCACCTTGCTGTGGTGTCTCCCACAGGTGTTTAGGGAATTCATCTCCATCCTTTTTGTATTGTATTGCATTTCTCTGCCACACACCTGTATGACTGAACTTCCATGATGCCTGCAGTGATTTGTGACATAGGATCTTCCCCACTCTTATCTCATAGTACGTTATCTCTAGAAAGCTGACATGGGGAGACAGGGCCAAAGGATAATCTGAGTGGTTACCTATCCATCCTTTTGCTCTAATCATTATTTCCAGTGATAATTTTAAATTGCTTGAGTCCCTCTGCTCTTTTTCTTTAGATGACTTTATTCTACAGATATTTCACAAACTGAGAGTTGAAAGGGCTCGCGGATCACAGTCCATTTAGGGTGAATCCAAAGACCCAAATGCTTTGTATCCTTTCTCATTGTCCCCTGAAATCACCTTGCAAAGTTACCATTGGTGGATTGCTTTGCTAATCCTCCAAATATGATCAGACGAGTTTGAAAATGCAATACTGGGTTTGAAACTGATATATAATAATAATTAAGATACATGCCTTCCTAAACTGCCTTTTGTATGACTGAATTCTCTCTTTCTTAAGTGCCTACTTAGATTCATTTGAGTTATTGTGTGATGAAACTGCCTGCAGGTGGGGAGTGAATTCTGTTAAGAGTTGTTGCTAAGGATGTGGAGATATCACTGTAGTAAGTGTGGGAAGCTCAGTTTCTTTACAGTTCCACAATGCATATTTTAAAATTCCCCATTGCCCAAGGTTACTACAACTGTCATTCAAATATATATGTGTGTGCTTGTATGTCTGTATGTATGTTGATTTCAATGAAACTTCCAACTGATTCAATCAGATGAACAAGCCTGTCACAACAGCACAAAGGCTATTTTCTTAGTTTTACCATCTTGACTACTGCCACATTTATCTCAGCAGAAGACTGATGGTTCAGGTCGAAGAACCGAATAGCGCTTACCAAAATATTTGTATTTTCTTTCCTTTTTTAAGATTAAAGGCTTTTTTTTTTTTTTTTTTTTTTTTTTTTTGGGAGACGGAGTCTCGCTGTGTCGCCCAGGCTGGAGTGCAGTGGCGCGATCTCGGCTCACTGCAAGCTCCGCCTCCCGGGTTCCCGCCATTCTCCCGCCTCAGCCTCCCAGTAGCTGGGACTACAGGCGCCGCCACCTCGCCCGGCTAGTTTTTTTTTGTATTTTAGTAGAGACGGGGTTTCACCGTGTTAGCCAGGAGGGTCTCCATCTCCTGACCTCGTGATCCGCCCGCCTCGGCCTCCCAAAGTGCTTGGATTACAGGCTTGAGCCACCGCGCCCGGCCAAGATTAAAGGCTTATTAATGAAGAAATACAGAGGTATTTTAGAAATCAATCAACCTGGGCATTTTGGATTTTGTAAGGGTCGACTTATCAGAATTTGTGTTAATGGAGCTTAAAGGAAGCCTTACCAGAGATAAATGCAGGTGGTAATTCTAGAACTTTGTAGCCAAGCATACCCTGTCTCTAACCTCCTCCTCAGTCCCCTTCCACCACTGGAGTCTGAGATACCCCACAAAGGTCTCAGGTGGTTAGAACTGGAAGCCCTGGAGCTTGCCTGTCAAGTCAGGATTCTTACAAATGTGGTCACACTCCCTGTGGATGGGAATAGACATATTGTGGAAAGTAAGGTCCTACCTTGCAATGCTATGGTCTGCAGTCATTAGGGAAAAAATAAAACGAAACAGCAATGAAAACCTTCATTTTTCAGAAACCTGCTGTAACCAAATGTGTATTTTCTAATATTTTGTTAGAATTCAATCACCCTGGGGTTGACCAAGAGGTAGGAACCTTAATGGGGGAAATATCTGGGTCAGATTTCCCAGATCCCATGGGTAGGGACTGCTGACAAGGCTCTATGATTCGTGCCTCAAAGCTCTCAGTCACCTGTGAGAATGCTTTTGTCTGTCCTCATATTTGTAGGGCTCAGACACAGAAAGTGCTTTCATTAAAAATAATTAGAGATTGTAACACATATTTAGCACTCTGTAATGTATAACATAGTGTATTAGTTCTCGCATTGCTCTAAAGAATTACCCGAGACTGGGTAATTCATAAAGAAAAAAGGTTTTATTGGCTCACTGTTCTGTGGGCTGTATAGGAAGCATGACTGTGGAGGCCTCAGGAAACTTACAATCATGGTGGAAGGCGAAGGGAAAGCCAACACATCCTACCTGGCTGGAGCAGGAGAAAGACAGCAAAGGGGGAAGTGCTACACACTTTTAAATAACCACATCTTGTGAGAATGCTATCATGAGACAGGACTAGGTGGATGGTGTTGAACCATTAGAAACCACCCCCATGATTCAATTACTTTCAACCAGGCCAGTCCTCCGACACTGGGGATCACAATTTGACATGAGATTTAGGTAAGGACACAGAGCCAAACCATATTATATAGCTTGTTTTTTATTTTGACTCTGGCACATCTCAGAAGAACACATTTTATATAAAATGTGGTGTTCCCTGAAAAATTCTTTTTTAAAGAAAGAATGTAATAATAAAATATACAATAACCCTATAGATTTCTTTGGCATTAGCTTAAATTTCCATTGTATTTTCTGTGGTAATAACTAAAATGCATTTTATTTTATAATTCTGAAGACAATAATAATAAGCTAACAGTACATATGGTACATGAGTAAAATGGAATATTATGCAGTGTTAAAAAGAAATGAGCCATCCAGAAATGAAGTGACATGGAGAAACATTTCATGTATATTACTAAGTGAAAGAAGCTAACTAAAGAGGCTCATATGATTCCAATTATACGACATTCTGGAAAAAGCAAACTATGGTAATAGTAAAAAGATTAGTGATTGCCAGGAATTAGGAGAGGGGGGATGAATCAGTGGAGTACAAAGGATTTTTAGGGAAATGCAACTATTCTCTATGATACTGTAATGGTGAATACACACCATTATGTACTTGTCAAAACCCACAGAGAATATACAACATCAAGAGTGTACTCCAGTGTAAATTATGGACTTTGGGTGAGAATGATGTGTCAGTGCTGGTTTATCAATTGCAATAAATGTATCACTCTGATGTGCAATATTGGTAGTGGGTAAGGCTGTGCATGTGTGAGCTCAGGGATTATTTGGGAACTTCCTGTAGTTTCCACTTGATTTTGCTGAGAATCTAAAACTGCACTAAAAAATAACGTCTCTTTAAATATAGTAAAATATTTTCTGATTATATAAGTGGCATACTGATAGTCTAAAATAACTCATAAACACAGTGTTTATTCCATTTTTCCATACATATTTTTAAATCATTGATATCATGATGTATATATACAAAATTTATACAATTTTGTATATAATTTGGACATCTGTTTTTGCTCTCTTGCCTAAGCAAGCGCATATTATCAAAAATTGTAATTATTCTAATGATGTAATCTCTATAAGTAACCTTTCTAATACATAAAGATTCAGAAATATCAATATACTAGATTAATTTATATAATTCTATCATTGGATACGAGATAATTCCATTATTGGTTGTTATAATAATGCTGAATTAGTATTTTCTATAAGTCCAATTGTTTCATTAGGATACATTACTATAAGTGAAATGAAAAGCTGAAAGACTTTGAACATTGCAAGACTTTCATTGAATACTGTGAAATATTTTCCAAAAAGTTTAAATAAAATGTTACTATTACTAAGGAACATATGTGAACGCTTTTCACATTTTATCTTCTTTACTGAACCTTATTACTTTCAATTACTGATGGATAATCATCACCATTCTCGTATTTTTTAAATATATACCTCTATCTCCTCTTTTTAGTCCAGAATAATAAGGATTTAATTAAATAAAGAGGGTTAAAAGTTTCTTCACGGGCTTTTTTCACCATGCATCTTTAGGGTGATTTCATTAGTAGCTTTTGACATAATTCCTAGTAACATAATTAACCCGAAGTGTATTATTGTTTTCAGAGCACAATGTGTAAATAGTCAGTCTTCTTTTATTTTTTAAATTGTATAAAAATTTTCACAATAGATTGTTTGAATAATTCTTAATCCCCTTTTTAAGTTTCAGTCTCTCAGATCATATCCTCAGTAAGCTGGTGATAACGTTATCTCATAGGATCTTTAGTGACAAATTACTATTCAAAACAACAACAACAAATTGCTCCTGAAGACTTTCAACAACTTCTAGTGATGAGAAGCTTCATCCCTCTAAGAACATCATACTGCACATTTTTAACAAGCCACTGGAAACATCAATCATCTGATCTTTGAAATCTTGACAAACTCTTAATTCTCCTGGAAAGTTTGTCAAAGGGCATCTTGAAATGCTGTAGGCTCATGAATATTTATTCCTACTCTCGTAAATTTGACACCATCCTCAGGCATCTTGCCTTTAACCTTCTGGATGTGATGTAGTATGTGAACTAAATTATGATATGAATGACCAGGACAACTGATGTCAGGTGATGTGATTGTTGTGACATTTCCACGAGCTCAATATATTATATTTCATATGCATTACTCTTGCAAGATAACTCTTGCTTTGGCAAAATATGCACTTTACATGCTACTTTAGTTTAACTTTCTAAAGCCATGTTTGGGCTTAGTTTTCCTGTAATCTTCTTCAGTCATTTTGAAGAATGTGTATTGGAGTAGATAAGTTATACATGCTTATGTATAATGGGCGTTTGTATTAGGAATCGCTATTTTAATATGAGGTTCATTTAATATAATCCATATTTGTCAAACACTGACTTTATACCAGCCTCTGTTCTAGGTGTCAGAATTAGCAGTGTGCAAGCTTGACTCTGGCTGCACTCTTACGAAGGTTCTTGTTCTGGGAACAGAATTTGATGAAGTATAATGTCTACTAAAAGAAGGAAGTATAGAATGGGATGAAAGCATGTACCAGGGAAAACAAATCTAGTTTGGTGGGTAGAAAATTTTTTTTGAAAAATTGGTATTAGCCTAGCTTTGGAAGGATGCATAGGAGTTAGCCAAAAGATTCGTAGAGGAAAGAGGAAACAATATAATGCAAACCATTAAGTAAGAAAACATTATATTTTAAAGGAACAAGAAAAAACAAGACCATAGCTGAAGCATGGACAGTGAATGGTAAATCTGAAAATGTAGATTGAACTTCTGTTGTAGAGGACATAGAAGCTTCTGAAACACTCTGAACTTTGCCTCAAAAACCATGATTGAGGAGTTTTAAGCAGCAAAGTTGAGTAACAATGTGTGTGTTTTTAAATATACAGGCATGCATTGCTTAACAATGGTGATACATTCTCTGTGTCGTTAGGCCATTTCTTTCTCTCTTTTTTTTCTTTTTTAAAAATTTTACTTTAAGTTCGGATACGTGTGCAGAACGTGCAGTTTTGTTACATAGGTATACATGTGCCATGGTGGTTTGCTGCACCTATCAACTCATCACCTAGGTTTTAAGCCCAGGATGCATTAGGTATTTGTCCTAATGCTCTCCCTCCCCTTGCCCCACAACCTCTGGGAGGCCCCAGTGTGTGATGTTCCCCTCCCTGTGTCCATGCTTTCTTATTGTTCAACTCCCACTTATGAGTGAGGACACGTAGTATTTTGTTTTCTGTTCCTGTGTTAGTTAGCTGAGAATGAAGGCTTCCAGCTTCATCCACGTCTCTGCAAAAGACATGAACTCATTCTTTTTTATGGCTGCATAGCATTCCATGGTGTATATGTGCCACATTTTATTTATCAAGTCTATCATTGATGGGAATTTGGGTTGGTTCCAAGTCTTTGCTTTAGTAAATGGTGATGCAGTAAACATACATGTACATGTATCTTTACAGTAGAATGATTTATAATCTTTGGGTATATACCCAGCAATGGCATTGCTGGGTCAAATGGTATTTCTGTTTCTAGATCATTGAGGAATTGCCACACTGTGTTCCACAATGGTTGAACTAATTTACACTACCACCAACAGTGTAAAAGCATTCCTATTTCTCCAGCACCTCACCAGCATCTGTTATTTCCTGACTTTTTAATAATCGCCATTCTAACTGGTATGAGATGGTATCTCATTGTGGTTTTGATTTGCATTTCTCTAATGACCTGTGATGATGAGCTTTTTTTCATGTGTCTGTAGGCCACATAAATGTCTTCTTTTGAGAAGTGTCTGATCATATCCTTTGCCCACATTTTGGTGGAGTTGTTTGATTTTTTCTTGTAAATTTGTTTAAGTTCCTTGTAGATTCTGGATACTAGACCTTTGTCAGACGGGTGTATTGTAAAAATTTTCTCTTATTGTGTAGGTTGCCTGTTCACTCTGATGATAGTTTCTTTTGCTGTGCAGAAGCTCTTTAGTTCAGTTATTTCATCACATGAACATCATAGAGTAAACTTACACAAATCTAGATGGTATTGCCTACTATATACCAAGGCTACATGGTATATCCTATTGCTCCTAGGCTAAAAATTTCTACAGCATGTGACTATACCAATTACTGCAGGCAATTGTAACACAATGGAAAGTATTTGTACATCTAAGTCTATCTAAACATAGAAAAAGTACAGGAAAAATAAGGTATAAAAGATAAAAAATGGTAAACCTGTTTAGTGCACTTACCACAACTGGTGCTTGCAGGATAAGGAACTGCTCTGGGTGAGCCAGTCAATTCATGGAGAGTGAATGTGAAGACCTAGGACATCACAGAGCATGACTGTAGACTTTGTAAACACTGTACACATAGGCTACACTAAATTTGTTTTTAAAATATTCTTTCTTCAATAAAAAATAATCATAGCTTACTGTAACACTTCAATTTTAAAATGTTTTTTAACTTTTGACTTTTTTGCAATAATTAGCTTAAAACAGATAAACATAATATAGCTATACAAAATAGTTTATTTATATCTTTATTCTATAGGCTTTTCTATTTTGAAAACTTATTATTATTTTACTTTTAAACTTCTTTATTAAAACGAAGACACAAACACACACATTAGCTTAGGCCTATATGGGGTCAGGATTACTAATATTACTGTCTTCCATCTCTACATTTTATACCACTAGAAGGTCTTTAGGGGCAAGAACACACATGAAAGATCTTCTATCATAATAATGCCTTCTTCTGAAATACCTCCCTGAGGCTGTTTTGCAGATAACTTTTTCTAAGTAAAACATACATAAGTAGAAGAAGTTCACTCTGAAATAGTCATAAAAAGTATAGTGTAGCAAATACACAAATCATTAGCATAGTAATTTATGAACACTTTCAAGTATTATATAGTATATATAATTGTATGTGTTATACTTCTATACAATTGGTAGTACAGTAGGTTTGTTTACACAAGCATCAACATAAACACCTGAGGAAGGTATTGCTCTATGACATTATCATGGCTACAACATCACTAGGCCATAGATATTTTTCAGCTTCATTATAATCTTATGGGACCACTCTCAACTATGAAGTCTATCATTGTTCAAAGCATTGGTATATGTCACATGACTGTATATCATTGTGTGCAGCAAAGAAGGGGAAGTGGAGGTAAGAGGAAGGGGTGAGTATACGAAGACCTGGTGGAGGTAAGGGTGCCAAGCCAGAGTCACTCTCATAGTGGATTTATTGGCCTCGTAAGTAAACAATGGCAAATTGAATAGCAAACTATTTTTGTTGGAAATACAAACTTTTTTTGAGATATATTAGGATAGAAAATCAACAGTGCATAGTAATGAATTATACTTGGAGCTGAAGAAAAAGTATTTTAATTTGAGTTAGCAGACATGAGGGCAAATGCTAAGGTTAGGAGTTGAATTTTGGTATGTTGAAGTGCCTGTGAAACACTGAAGTGAAGACAGGATTTAGGCATTTGAACAGATATGTCTAAAGTGCAGAAGATGGTGCTGGGTTGGAAATTAAGATTTGGGAGTCATTAGAATCTGTGTGATAAAACCGTAGGAATAGATGAGAATGCCTATAGAAAAGGTTTCCAAGGTGAAACAAAGAAAAAATATTGTAAAACAAAAGTCCAAATTCAAATGTCTGGAACGGATTGCTGACCTCAGTATTTCCCTCAGCCTGACTAAATTTGAGACAGGTCTCTTCCTATCTCTAGACTCTCAACCATCCTTTTCCTAGAGCATTTACTTTACAAAACTTTGTAAATTATTTCACTAGGACTTTGAAATGTAAATATTTTTAAATTCATCTTGCAAGTTTTACAAACCAGGGTTGTCTTTAGCAAGGACTTTGGAGTCATGCTTTTGAAATGTAACCAAGGAAGACAGTGTCTCCATCTGTAAGTTTCTGTGTGAGGGTAGAAACCTAACTTTGCAGGGAACTTTGCTCCAAATTATAAAATACCTCCCATTATGAAGATAGAAGAAAGTTGACTTTTCCTTTGGGTTAAGCCACTTAGCAAACACAGATGGCCTGTGAGTTCCTCTTCACTGCAGCTCTTCAAAATCTTGGTGCTATTTCTTTCACAGGAGCTGTGTTAAAACTGAGTTCTGGCCTCTCTCCCACATTGCAATAGCCTTGAATAAAGTCTTCCTTGCTTCTTTAACTTTGTCCAGTGAAATCTTTTCTTTGAGAAAACAAAACCACAAAAACAGGCTGAGAATGATCAATATTATACACCGGAAGAAAACCAGGGTATTCTTGGAAGCCAGGGAAAGACAATGATTCAAGAAAGAAGGAATGTCCATCATTGTCAAAAATTGCTTAAATGTCAGACAGGATAAGAATTTTAAAAACTGTATTAAATTAAGTATCATCTAAGCCATACATGAATAGATTGAAATTAAAGTATGCAGGGTATATAAGCAGAAACCAGTTTGGAGTGAGTTGAGGAATAAGTGGAAAGTAATAAAATAGAGACTCTTTCATTAGTCTCTTAATCTAACATCTTTATTGAGTCATTATTAATTTGTACACTCAAGAGAAGCCATTGAAGAGACCATTTCTAGAGCATACCGTCTTTCAAATCCTTATAACAGATTCCACAACTACCTTGTTGACTTCATTTGTGAAATTGAAGGATGTATAATGTTGTTACTGAGAAATGTTCTTTTAATAGCTTTACAGGTTCATAAAATATGTTAGGTCTATATGAACCTGAAGGGTATGAGAAATTCTATTAGCACAAATATTTGAGTTAAAGTCAATCACAAGCATATCATGATTCTGTTCAGGTCACTTATGTTGTTTCCTTAAAGAGGAATTGAAAACTTCTCAGTACAGCATATTTGGAAACTGGCTTACTGACATAACTTGCATCCGTATGTCCTTACTCAGCCATTTCATGCCATGGTTATGTTCAAACCTCAAATAGAAATTGCATTTTGTTGCTTATTAGTTGTATTTCAGAATGGATTTTTATGACCTAATTTTGACCAGAATTATTTTTAAGCAGGGATTATCCATTCTTACTGGGACAGAATGCTCTGTAGGAAGTTGTGAATACTCAATGGTTGATTAGGAATTAAAACTGTCATTTCTGGAACTGTGAAAAATCTCTGCTGATATAACATAAATCAGTACATTGTACAATTATGGGAAATCACCAGGAAAAGAGCTCAATTCTATGCACATGGTCGTCACAATCCTGGCGCGTTCTCTTCTAGTAGAAGCACAGTGAGGTTTTATTCTCTTGGACATGTTATTTCATCTAAAGGATAATCATTCCATGTGTTTGCAAAGATTAAGTTTTTAATAGTGAGAAAGTATAAACACAACTGAAAAAGAAACTCTAGGGCATTCCAATGTAGTAAGAAAAATGTCTATTTTAATGTGGAGCTCAGCATCTATGCAGGTAGACTCAACACACAGTAGTCTCCCTGGGACAATTTATAAATCCAGTATGCAATGATTGCTCTGATTCCAGGATAAATGAAAGTGAACTTTTCTTTTTCCAATGCAAAGCCCATGGGAAGTACTGGCAATGCAACATGGCTGTCAAACTGTATGATTTGCTGCACACACTGACCTGACCATGATCAGCTAGTGAAGTAATGACTAGCAGTCTCCAGAAGTTCATTCAACTGCTATTTTATATACAACTCCAAATTCTTCCCTCATTGGATCCATTCTTTGCCTGTAGCACAACACAAAGCAAATTTCTCCCTAGTTCTTCCTACAAAGTTGAGGAAGAGCTATTTAGCTCCTAATTGCTCTTTATTCTTTTGCATGAGATCATCCTCATGATAATACTAATAGCATGAAGGTCCTATTACCAGGACCACAGAGAATGGAGTTCCCAATTTCAGTCTTGTTAGAGACCTTGAACCCATCTAATCAGATATCTGCTGCTTTTTCTTTTCTTTTTGCAGTGACCGACAAGAGTCCAAAAAAGCATTTCACAATTTGGCTTATTTTTATTCTTGTTTTCTTATATCATTAGCATTTGGTTGATCTGTACAAGTTTTCTTGTATTTACTACCTCAACAAAAAGAATAATCGTTTCCTTCTATCCACATGATCATCATAACATCAGAACTCCAATCTCTTTGGGGCTCAGGCTCCTCTAAAACATTCACAGTGAAGTTTGATTTTGTTAAACTTACTGAATAATTGCATTCACTTTAAAAAGTAAATGTTTCATTTCTCTTATGCTATTCAATAGAATTATTTTCCAGTTAAGACTGCCCACCAAATATTTGGCATGCCTCTTTCTTAATGTTTATATGTTCTTAAAATAACTACATTTACTATTTTATTGATTAGTGCTTTCTTTTTTCTTATTTTATTTTATTTACCTTTTATGACGATTAACACTAACAAAGGATAATGATTCCTCGTATGTTGGAACTACCTGCAGCGCCCATCTCAGACCGTCACAGTCACGCCTGAGGCTTGGGCATTTTTCTTGCTTCTGGACTTTAATGGACCTGTGTTTCCCATAGTCATAAAGTCATAAGAACCATCTCTTTTACCTCAACAATTAGCACATACACTGTCATATTCTCCCCAGTTATTCAGCAAGTACTCAATCATTTGTCCAAGGCAAGGTCTCAGCAATTCCAGCAGTATCTAATGGTACTGGAGTTCTGGAAGTTCTGGCTTCCTAGACAATTGGACAGGAGTCATGGGGAATGGGTGATAAAATCCAAACAAACTTGCAGTTGATGCCCTGTGGGATTCAATTTGGCCACCCTGATCTTCTCTCCCATAATAACCTGAGGTATCATGATTCCACACAGCTTCTACAGAAACCTCTATATGTCAGATTAGTGGTCAACCATCTAAATATTTTTGAGAAGCTATGATCAGCAAAGTATTGGAACATGTTGTGTTCCTTAATTCGCTCCTGTGGGACTGCACCTCTCAGTATTAGCCAGAAAGCCCAACACAGGCACAGTTTTCTAGGTTCCACCACCACTTTTATTACAATTCTCCTTATTAAGTTACTGTTACACAAACTTTTCACAGTCTCAATTTTTCTTCTAAAGGATGCCAACCCCTTCACTAGGTCTTACTACTGCATCCAGGAGCACAGTAGTCTCACTTTATCTTTGAGACACAAGTTCCAAGACCCCAGTGAATGCCTGAAATTGTTGGCCCAGACCCGCGATGACCCCAAAAGCAACCACCAGAGTCCAGAGACAACGCCAAGCGGCAGGGATCGCTTTATTTCGAGTTCGAACTCGGTTCCCTCCAGCTAGGTATCAGATCCTAGGGAGAGACCCCGAGCTCGGCGTTCAGCCGTCTTTTATAGTCAGACACAGACGAGTTACAGCAAGTTACAGAGTCACTGGGGATTTTACAGTTGTAGGTTTACAATTGGCTGACATTTAAAGTTAAACATTAGTCAGTTGTTCATTGGTTCCCGCCCTTTGACCAAACCACAAACGGCCGCTTGCCCTGCTAGGGACTTTCCAGATAACCTTGTTGTTTTAGCATTAAGGGGAGTTTCCTGACTTTTCTGACCTCTGATATTCAGTATTTTTCCACTCCTCAATTGTGCCAAAAGTTATATAAATTATGCATTATTTTTCCATTTCACAATTTTATGGATCGAAGATTCATTTAACATAGATCTTAGCACCCTTTGGGTAAAATTTTATTCTTTCCTCGTTAAGTCAAGAACGTTCACCTTTTTACTTAAAGGAAGTACCTTAAGGTTTCTCTTTGGCATATCTGAGTTGCCAGCATTCTTGCATCTTGGGGTTATCATTAAGCAAAATAAGGCTGACTTGAATACAAGCACTGTGTTACTGGGACAATGGATTTGATAACTGAGATGGCTCCTAAGTGAGTATTGGTGATAAGTGTTGATGGCATAAGAATGCTGGACAAAGGGATGATTCACATCCAGGGAGAGGGAGTGATACAACTAGAGAATTCATCACACTACTCAAAAAGGAACACAATTTGAAACTTATGAATTGTTTATTTCTGGGATTTCCCATTTAATATTTTCAGAGCATGGTGGAACTCAAGTCCAGGTGTTCACTGGGGTCTTGGCTCTTGTTCCCCACAGACAAAGAGAGACTACTGTGCTCCTAGATGCAGCAGTAGGGCCTAGTGAAGGGGATGCCACCCTGTAGAAGAGAAATTGAGACTGTGAAAGGTTTGTGCAACAGTAACTTAATTAGCAGAAACCAAGAAAGCAAAACCATGGATACAGAGGATTACCGTAATAGCTACTCAATAGCATCAACAATTTTGATGAATGATTTCTTTGTCTTTTTATTCTAGTGACACATTCCCCAAACCCTGTCATGTTTACCAAATCCTATAATTTCCAAAATTACTACCCATAATTTTTCACTGCTCTTGCAATAAACATCAAAATATCGCATGATTTCCCCTTATGCCACAATCACAGTATTTCTTCCACAGTGTTTCACTCTACTTTACCTTGTAGACCAAAGTATTCTATGGTGCATTTTACGTGGTACACAATTTCAAGTGAAACCAAAACAGATTCTTGGGGGATCTTCTCTACTTCTCAATACAACTTTTAGGAAAAAAAAAATTCCCTGCAAATTAACTTGAGGCATAATCACACCCCTGATAATTGCACTCAGAACCAGATTGTACATTGTACAGCCTAACCTCAGGCCCAGTCCTTTTACTTTGGAATTGGCGCCCATATTTACTGGCAGAAGCTCAAGTGGCAGACCTAACCACTGTTTAAATTTGACACAGGTGGAGCATCCAAAATTTGGCACTCTGAGTAACCAAACTAGCAAATTCCAATGTAGTTTGCTACTAAGAAAACGGAGAAATGCCAGAAAAATGAATCACCCTTCTTTAACATTTTAAGCAAGTCTTTTATCTTACTTTATCTCCTTCTTAAAAAATAAGAGCCCACGTATATATTTTAAAGCACTTGCTTTTAAAACAATTTAGTTTAGGATTCATATCAGGAAATGCACATATGTACTTTAATTATCTTTTATTACTATTATAACATAGAATCCTTGTTGGCATTATTATATTTTCTGACTTTTTCAAAGACTCCACTTGTTCCAATGAGTATAAATGTGGTTTCCCTTTTGAGGTACAAAAGCCCATATTCGTCCACTAGTAAGGTTCTCTTTAGGCTGGAGAATTTGTTCTCTTTAATAATCTCAATTAATATCTGAGTGCATTCTTACTTTTTCCCAAAGACATATTTCAGATTCAATAGGTTTATTATTTTATTTGCCAGCTTCAGAATACAGAGAATTAGATACATTTTGAGTGCCAAAAATATCCTCTGATATGTAGAAGAAAGAAGAAAAATAAGAGAAAGGATTTAGTCCTTTTGATGATAAAATGAGTTTTCTTTTCTAATTTATCATAGACTAAAATTGGTAATTAAATTTACTTATTTCTTTCCAAATTTCATATTTTACCTGACTTGAATTTATAGTTCCCCATTTTCTTTTTATTTTGACCCTTTGACCCATCAGTCCTGAGTTTGTAGTGCCAAATTAATTAGCACATTATGCAGTTCCAGGAAGTACCTATCACTGAGTATCACTAAAGCAACAGCATCTGAAAAGCAAAATAATCTTCAAATAATGGAACACTGTATCAAAAACAAAGTCCCAATACTTTCATAAGGTACAATGATTGAAAATAAAATAAAGACAAATACTGTTTTTCAAAGTATGGTTTACTGTCTTCTCTGATCCTCTTTCATTGGCCTGCACTATTTTTTTGGTTTTTTACTTTGCATTACTTTAGTGATCCAATTTATCTGTGCTTTACAATTGTTTACACACTTATAAGTCCTTAACCGCAAAATCACAGAGACCCCTGCATACTCTTGTTATTGTGGTATTGTTCTACTTTAATTTCCATACTAACAGATTCAAATAACATTCATCATAATTAGTACCTTGAATTACCAAAGTCATATATGGAAAAACAAATATGAAAGTTACAACTCAGAAAATTAATATATATTAGCTTTTGTAAATCTATGCAATCTCCCAATGTTGTTAATACACAAGCTTTCTTGATTTTTAGATATATAGGTGATAGATAATAGGTAGGCGATTGATGATGATGATGAAGATAGATAGATAGCTAGATAGATGATAGATAGATAGATAGATAGATAGATAGATAGATAGATAGATAGATGATAGATAGATGATAGATAGATATCAGAAACAAAACAGCAAAGTTGAATTTACTGTATTCACAACATCTCCAATATTAACTTACTGTTTAGAATTGGAGACAGTCACAGTTCATAGAAAAGCAGCTTTTATTTCTCTTGTTCCCAGCAGCAAATGTTCAGTAAAGTGACCCTGTATTTTTTCTGGACAAGCAGCTATCTCTCATATTTCGCTTCTTCCATCATACAGTCACAACAGAGAATACATTAGGTTTTATCTTTTTAGTGTATCAGTGTATGTAGTTACAACTCTAATTCAGATTCTAATGGTACATCAACCAAAACCAATGTTGATCTTCAAATAAAATTATGCCTTTTTCCCTTTCTTTATTTTAAAAATTCATCATAAGAAGTTGTATATAATATTAATATATACCTTCAACTTAAATTATCTCTTTTAAATCCACTTGAATGCAAATGTCAGGTTATAGCTCCATACTCATAATACACAGTGTAAACAAATGTTGGCATCTCTTCCAGTTCCCTTGGTACACATTCAACTTTTATGGATGAGGTTTTGGATCCTCTTGTTGAAAATTTATCTGTAATGGCAAGAGGAGTGACTGCACTCATCCACAATGCATGCCACTAAAATTACACCGCATGGAGACATAGACAGACAGAATTTAACCCTGTAAAACTGAAGGAACACCTGCAAACACAGACAGGAATGAAGGTCAAGAGCACCACAGAGCACCTGGTGGAGGGAGTATTTTTAATCATTCATCTCCTGGAAAAGAAACAATGCTAAATCCCTCTCTCAATTGAACTAACTTATTACTAGCAAATTCATGCCAAGTTCCTGTTGTGGGATTTTCTGTGCACTCCAAGATTGGCTGTTCATTTATCCTAGTGAAAAACACTCCTTTCCTGAACCATGTCTTTTCATGTGAACCACTAGCATCAGTGCATTCCTGTGTCGTGAATAAAAAACACCCAGTGGACAGTTGTGTTAAATTTCATTTCACTCAAGAGGAATAGTCTGTGTATCTGTTTTTTTCCTGTACTTCTATTGTACCCTAATATGCTTATTATGCTATAAGTAAAACAAATGTTTCAATCTTAGGAAAGGAGAAAATAAAACTTTATATAGAATTAGATATTTTTATTATTATTACACTTTAAGTTCTGGGATACATGTGCAGAACGTGCAGGTTTGTTACATAGGTATATACGTGCCATGGTGGTTTGCTGCACCCATCACACAGAAATAAAGACAAACACAGGTGAATAATCTATTAATAACACTCTAAGTTGCCAATTGTTATATGTAAATATTATTGACTACATTTAAAAAATCAACACCTGAAAGAAACAAACAAAAATTGTATTAAAATTTATGGCAAATTGTCATTAAGTGGATGTTTCAAAGGAAATGGCCTGCCACACGTTTTTTAGAGCCTTATGCTTCTGCTAATTACATAGGAAAATGGCAATCGTCTTTCATTTTTTTTCTAAAGGGACTAGAATTTGCACAACATTAAAGCATAAAATATTATGACAGTTTGCAGAGATTTAGGAGATATTCTGGAAATGTTAGACTAGGAATAACACATCAACTGTAACCAGAAGAATTTCAAGATTATAGAGCTGTTGTGTTTGTAGGCATATAGTCATCTGGACACATAACTCATGGAAGAAACATGCATTCATAACAAAATGACTTATTGCTCAGCTTGAGGCAAAATATCCAGTTGATTGTTTTCTTCTCATGCTCACTTAAGATTGCAGAAATTTTAAACACAATATAAAACAATAAACCTTCCATGCTATAAGTCAAGCTAATATTATATACATAATATATAATAAAATATAACTATATATATATATATTTTATTATATATATCATTTATATTATATATTTTATATTATTTATTATTACATATTATATATTTATTAGTGTAATATATAGAAATTTGTATATATAGAAATATTATAAATATATAGAAATTGCTGGGGAAAAAAACGGTCAGTGTTTTTACCTGGATTTTTTTGGAGTAGCTTGAGAAAGAGATCCACAGATTTTGCTAACAATTGATGGCCCAACATTAAGTGTCCATAAAAATTATTTTAATATCCTTTACTGACTAACTGCTAAATATTACCCTGCAAGTTGTTTATATCACTCCAATAGTCAGAAGAGCCAAGCTAACTATTAATATATATAAAGAGTCCAATATATAGAAATCATTAAATTATATATAATATAATACAGATGAAATTGCTGTTGATGGGCTGATCTCTGCACATTATGTTATATTATATTAATATATAATAAATATTTATTATATTATATATAATAAACATTGTATTATAAAAATATGATAATATGTTATTATAATAATATTGATATTATATATAATATAGTCTAATAATAATAATATATGATATATTACTATATATATATTATATATATTATATAATTATTAATATTCAATATATACCTTATATATGATATTTATATAATTAATAAAATTAATAATTATATTATGTATTATATTATATATTTACATGCAATTTCATGACACTCCCTCTATGCTAATGCTATTATTGTCCCAAGTCTCTTTGGATGTTATTCCAGTGTCTACATTGTCCAAGAGCCTGAGGTTAACTTCATCCTGTATGTGTTGCAGCTGAATGGTACTAGTCATCTCCCATTAATTATCTTAGAAACAAGCAAAAGCCAGCTTGGTGTATTCCCTTAGCTACAAAATCTTTAGAAAGAATTGTAAAGGTATAAGCTGGGCAGGGGAGAAAACCTATTTACTTCTAAATACCCTAGATTGATATGGTAATTCTTAAAGGTGGGTCTGAGGTGGGGAATGGCCAGGGGAAAACTGTAAGACAGTGTGACATTTTTAGCATTTATTTATTCCAATCATCACAGAATTTTAGAAATCCTCTTTTCTTCCATGCTAAAGTAATCATAACTGCAAATGCAGAATTCTGCCCTATAATACTACTTTAGGGTGTGGTATTTATATAGAGCTTTTCTCAGGACAAAACAGAACTCCAAGTGAAAAGTGTCCACTTGAGCAATTGTTCTCTTCTGTCTCCCCTTTCCCCTTTACATCATACTCTGCTTGCCCTCTGGGGAACATTGTAGCAATGGAAATGCAAAATCTTTCTTCAGCAATTTCTATATTTATTAGCATTACAAGAGTAAACCAGTTTGGTTAAACAAATCTCCTGATTTCCCTTTGTATCTTTTCTTTTTGTTTCATTACGTCAAAACTGTGGGAGAGAAATAATTTATATTTGTCACCTTGATATGAGTTTGGCTAATTTTAGCAGATGAAAATACGAAAGCAAAGCAAAAAATAAAAACCAACTTCCCTTGGCTCTTTTTGACTATTGGAGTGATATAAACATATTTGCAGGGTAATATTTCGAAGTTAGACAGTAAGGATAATAAAATAATATTTTATGGACACTTAATGTTGGGTATCCATTGTTGGTAAAATCTGTGGTCTCTTTCTCAAGCTACTCGAAGAAATCCAGGTAAAACATTGACCGTTTTCCCTCAGGACTTTATTTTCCTACTGAAATAATGAAGACTGGAAAGTTAAGTAAAATTCTGAGAAATCGCTGTTGATGAGCTGATCTCTGCACATTCCCACATGGCCACCAATGCATTACAAACAAAATCATATAGAGAAAAACAAGAAAGGGGTATCTGATAGGAAAACATGAGCCACATGTGTGCACACCACTTCTTTATTCTATTCATTTCTTTACCTGAACCCATGTTTTCTATAAATCATCTATGATTTGTCAGGATATTTTAACCATCATCTCTATCCACTCCCCTAATGGGCACCTGTTATCAAAATTACATGTTTACTAAGGATTTGCTTTCCAGATTTCTACAACAAAGTAAATATAAAGTTTCAATAAATGTGGACATGAAATGTTTTAAATGATTTTAGATTTATATTTTACCTTTCTTTTCTCTCCCTCCTCCCCCAAAAATGTTGTAAATTTCCATGAATTTATCTTACACTAAGAAAATGGCTCTTGCTTTCTAAACCAAGTCAGAATATATTTAACCTAAACTGAAGAAAACTACGTAGGACTTTGATCTCACAAGAATAATGTAAAATAGAATGCATTTTCTAACACTCAATGAATATCTAATAATAGAAATCATTTCCTTAGGGAACAGTTTTATGCATAAACACATGAGTATCATTGAAAGGTTTGCATATTTTTTCACATGAAATTGAAATGATGACATCTGCCCTTACAGTAAAGCAAAAGTAGTTTGTTAAAGCTTACAAACAACCCGGAAGTCATCTGTCCATAATTATATTGCAATGTTGGTAACATGTCAGTTAATATAACTGACATGACTATTACTTACATTTTTATATAATTCTACTTTTGTTTTACATAAATGTACTAGTCCATTATTGCAAAGTGTTACCTAATTTGAGTTCATATATATTTCTATGATTTACCATTCTATTATGAAACTAGACATTTTTGTGTTCTCAGTGTTTTTATTTTGTGCATTTATATATACACCACAGCCTTTGAATATGCCATTTTAAAAAATCAGTTAATTTACATTATGAAATAAATCTGAGCAAAATTTATAGTGCATGCATCACAATTCTCTTTTAGTTAGAGGATGAGTACATACAGGCACATGAAACTGAGATACCCTTTTATAACCATGAAGTACAAAATAAGTTAAAATGCCACTACACTAAGAATAGAGGAACAGAAATAAAGACAGTGCATTGGTCCTTGATGTGATTCTGCTCTAGCTGAATCTAAACCAACCATCTGATATGGTTTGGCTCTCGGTCCCTACCCAAATCTCACCCCAGTTTGGAATCCTCATAATCCCCACGTGTCAAGGGTGGGACCAGGTGGAGGTAATTGGAACATGGAGGCCATTTTCCCCATGCCATTCTCATTATGGTGGGTGAGTTCCTACAAGATCTGATGGTTTTATAAGTGTCTGGCATTTCTCCTGCTTGCACTAACTCAGTCCTGCCATCCTGTGAAGAAAGTACCTGCTTCTCATTTGCCTTCTGCCATGATTGTAAGTTTCCTGAGGCCTCCCCACCAATGCAGAACTGCGAATCAATTAAACCACCTTCCTTTATAAATTACCCAGTCTTGGGTATTTCTTCACAGCAATGTGAGAATGGACTAATACACCATCTCCTACTAAGACTTCTTGTTATGTGAAAAAACACAACTCTTTACGATTAACGTGCTGTTACTTGAGTTTTCTCTTAGTTGAAAATGTAAATATTCCTAATTCAATAACACTTAAAGTTTACTTCTCCTTTGTGCAAAATATGACTGATACACCGTGCTATATTATCACGGATCTATGTGTCTCTTATGTTGTCATGTGTGTGGCCTACATTTTAAGATCATTTGATGTTCCAAGGAGGACATTTCAGCCCCGTATAGCGTATTTTCTTTTAACAAGAAAGGAGAAAAGATAGGAGGAAAAGCAAAGGATTATATTATATGGTATGTAGATACCGCATTTGCTTTATCCATTCATCTTGCTATGAACACTTGGG
The DNA here is from genome assembly GCF_001698545.2 of Rhinopithecus bieti. Taxonomy (NCBI): domain Eukaryota; kingdom Metazoa; phylum Chordata; class Mammalia; order Primates; family Cercopithecidae; genus Rhinopithecus; species Rhinopithecus bieti. Next base: position 1,932,133 of record NW_016819032.1, read on the forward strand.
TTGTTTCCATACTTGGCTATTGTGAACAATGGTGTAATGAACATGGTAGTACAGATATCTCTTATTTGGTCTTTAAAAAGAAAGTAATTTAGCCATTTGTGACAACAGGGTTGAACCTGGAGGACATTATGTTACGTGAAATAAGCCAGTAATAGAAGGATAAATACTGCATACTGCACTTATCTCAGATATCTAAAGTAATCAAATTCATAAAGCAGAGACTAAAAGAGTGGTTGCCAAGAGTTGAAGAGGTGAGGAAACTAGGGAGTTGTTCAATGGGTATAAGTTTTAGCTATGTTAATGCTGGAGAAATGAATTCTAGAGATCTGCTGTATGACACAGTACCCATAGTACCTACAGATAAAAACACAGATTCAAAAAAAAAATTGAACACACTTCAATTTTAGTTGAGTGTATATCTCATGTTAAGTGTTCTTACCACACACATGCCAAAAACTGAGACAAAAGGAAACTTTGGGAGATGTTGCATGTATCTATGACCTTGATTATAGTGATAGTATCATGAATGTTTGTACATGTCTAAATTCATCCAATTTTGCACATAAACTAAGTTCAGCTCTTTATTCCTTAAGAAAAGGACACACTCTAGTTGAGTCTTAAGGGTGTGGAAATTCTTCTACTTACATCCCAGTCACTAAAACTTAGTTACATAACTACATCTAAAACAAAAAGCAAAGCTGAAAAACGTGCCCAGTTGTAGATTATATTACCAAAAGGAAGAGGAGGCTTAGTATTGAAGGCCAGCTAACACTCACTGCTCCTGTCCAGCTCTTTGCCCTCCTAAATATCTTAATGTATTATTCTTCCCCCCCACACAAAATTTCACATTCTTCCCATGAGTGAAAGCCCTAAAATATCCTCCAGCTTCAGAGCAAGTTCAAAGTCTAGTATCCATCATTGTGTGCTACAGTTTTCTCCATCAAGTACCATACACAAGGAAGCAATAGAGGCAGAAAACCATAGCAAAAGCACATGGCAATTCCAGGGCCATAGCAAAAATAAAATTCCATTAGTCAGGGATAATGAACAACCCCTCCTCTGGCAGAAGTGTAAATTCCTTTATTACCTGCAATCCCCTGATTGTACTCTGTGTGAAGAATCTCCATTTCCATTGTTATCTGAGTACCTTCCATGTCCTCTGAGAGGTCATTCATTATTCTTTATTATTCACAGACAGATCCATGGTGAGCATCAGAAAGTATATCTTTCCTGGAGACTGGGTAAATTTAGGAGCCCACCTTCTATTAGAACAGATTTGTGCATCCTGAGATTATTCTCACATAGAAAATTTACTGACTTTTGCACTCCAGTCTGTCTCATGTTTTCTCTAGCAATATAATCTATTTAATAACTCTGTAAACCTCTTATTTATTCGTTTCTAGACAATTTCGTATTCATGCTCCCTTAACTGAAGATCTTTTTCAAATCTCATTTTTAAGCCTGAAGTTTGTGATCTTTTATATAAAGAACTTTATCCACCCTTAAAGCTCTCAATCAGTGCTGGTTACCTTGATGTTGTCTGAAACAATGTCATGGGATGGGAAAGATCACACAAGATCCAGTTGTATCATTAGTCCTACAGCCTTTGTGGGGCAGGATATCAGTATTTCTTTTGTTAAGTTTGTCATTTTGAAGCCACTTCCTCACTGGTCAAGTTTTTGATAGAAAGCAGTTAGTTTTTTCAGTCCTTCAAGTTTCCAAATTATAGGACTTTCTATCTGTTTAGAACCCTGGTCAAGGCAGAAAGTGCTTCAAATAACACACAAAAACTCCCTTTCTCTATTGCTTGCTGCCTGTGTACCTCCGGCCTGAGTTCACTTCTTCATTCAGTTTGTTGAAGGCAGTAACATTTTCTGAAATAATCCTCCCATTTCCCCTAGGTCAGCAACGGTCTGGTTTCCATGTTGCAACAGCTAACCCTTGGTTAAAAGTTAATTCCCACAACATAACAAGAGTAACTAGCAACCCAGCCTCCATAATCTGAGTCTTTGATAACGTTACTATAAGCACTTCCGTTCATGCTACCTTATAGATTCTAAAATGGAAAGAGTTCTAATTCCAGTTAATAAAATCATTATCAGTCTTAAATTCAAAAATGACAAAGAACAAAATTTACAATGGCTTAAGCGGTTAAGAAATTTATTTCCACTTACCCAAGAGCTTACAGGTCATTATGGCAGGATCAGCATGGCAGCACTGTCCCACTAAGTTCTTCATTAACCAAACTCCTCCACCTGTAAGGTGTGGCCCTTGTCATCATGGTTCAAGATGGAGGCATTGTATTCTAGGGAACAAGATGAAGGAAATGATGTAGAAGAGGGTCCAAGAATGCACACAAAATATTTTCCATAGAAGTTATCCTAGACATTGCCGAAACAAACTTCTGCTTATATGTCACTGGTCAGAATTTTGTTATAGGGCCATATTAAGCGACAAGGTTATCTGGAAATATAATCTCTATTCTAGGTGGTATTAACCCACATAGAATTTTAGAAAAAAATAGGAGGAAGAACGGGTATTGGAAGAAACAGTCATTTTCAACATACTGTTCTATGAAGGTTTTCCATTTTAAAAAATATCATTGTGGTTTTACATATTCAAGGATGACACTTTGGGGATGAGCAGATGGACGTAATAACCAACTACTCAATTCCTAGTCTAAGTAACAGTACCAGAAGAACAAGTGCTTTCTTAGAATTGGCAATTTGGTGATGTGAAGAGTCATTTCTATGTTTCTTAAAATTTTCTGGAAATATAGAAAGAAATTAGGTTGCCAGCCTCACTAAGCCAGTGAACTCTGCCCAGATTGAAAATATACTTACCATTCACCAGTTAGCAGTAAAATTCTAGCACACATTAAAATGGAATCAAGAAGCTATATCTTAGGTGCTTTTCCCCACTTTCCCCTTCCTGCTTTTCTGATATTTGGAAATTCATAGTCACATTTTGTCACCTTTGTAAAGTGTGTATTAATTATCTTTACCTTTGGGGGACCTAAGTGAAACAAAGTGATTTATTTCTCCCCACTTTGATAATATTTTAACCAACAAACTATTTTTTTTTTTTTTTTTTTTTTTTGAGACGGAGTCTTGGCTCTGTTGCACCAGGCTTGGAGTTGCAGTGGCCGGAATCTCCAGCTCCCCACTGCAAGCTCCGCCTCCCGGGTTTTATGCCATTCTCCCCGCCTCAAGCCCTCCTGAGGTTAGCTGTGGGACTGGACAGGGTGGCGCCGCCAGCCGTCACGCCGGGCCTAGGTTTTGTTGGTATTTTTTTTTAGTAGAGACGGGTTTCACCGTGTTTTCGCGGCAGGATGGTCTGCCGATCTCTTGACAACAGTCGTGATCCGCCTCCGTCTCGGCCTCAGCCAAAGTGGGCTGGGATTACAGGCTTGAAGCCAGCCGGGGCGCCCGGCCCCAACAAACTATTTTTAATCCAGTGTTATACTAGTGCCTCAATGTAAACTTAGGCAAAGTCTAAGAAGTTGGGTCCTCAGGATTGGATATTTAAGTGTTTTACTCTTTGAGTATAGCAAAGACAGGCAATTATAAAGGATATAGGAGAAATCTCAAATGTTTTTCAAAAGCATTTGTATTTGCCATAGTCAAAAGTGAAGCATCCCTGGATCAGAAAAAAATTAATTTCAGGAAAGGTAGCATCCCTTTATAACAAAAGATTTGCTTGTGCTATAATCCATTACATTGGTAAAAGACATTTTAATAACATTTATCATGCATTCTCTGTTCTTTATTTTAAGAAACCTTAAGCTATTGATGTACATCTCAGTGGATATCAAAAGAGTCTTTTATTGAGTGGTTGCTAAGAAACTGAGAATTCAGGATCAGAAAAATTTATCCACATTAATTATATTGTCTGAGCAAAATGAATATTTAAATTAATGAAAACAGAAAAAAAGTTTATTTTAAACACTAAAACATTAAAATATCTTAACATGTAATTATTTGAATATATATAGACAATATATATACACACATATATATGTATTTCTCTGTGGATATATGAAATGTATAACTATCCACTCTCAAATGGAAATTTAGAGACATTAATAATTAATAAATATCGTTGTATAGTAAAAAAAATCCACCATGAAGACAGAAATACTGATTTAAATTAAAAATATCTATCACATATCCAGACAGAAATGAGTTCTTTTAAAGCAAGAATCTTATAATAAATGTATTTTTTTCTATTTTACTCATTCTGAGTATCAGAAATTAATTATGATATTCAGGAAGACACTGAGTAAACAGCCACTTGAATAGACTTTTAAAGGTGTATAACATATAGAATATTAGTCCCTAGAAATACTCAGGGGAAAATAAGTTCTTGGCCAAATTATTTTGGTATCTTACCCTTTTAGAGATCTACAGTGTACATCAGCAACTTGGAGGACCCAGCAATTTCTAAAATTTCTTTACAGGCTGCCTGTTTCACACAGCACTAATTACATCTTTCTGAATAAGTTCTGCAGAATGAACTTTGGGAAATGCTGATCTAAAACAATATCTGAAACGGTCATTTTATGCAGCATGTTATAAAGACGAAATGCTTAATTTATAAGAACTCAATTCATGTTCTCAAAAGAGAACTGTACCAGAAATGATGTTCTGACTTAAAAGAACTTTAATTTTCCCTTCACAAAATAACTAGCCAGAAAATGTAGCCAACTAAAGCATAGAGAAGAGAACAGTTTCTGATTGATCATTTGGATGTCTTGAATCTATTTCACAGATATTTTTCACTGTTGTGTATCTTTCATCGTTCTTGCAACATGCTGAACTGATGGACACGAATGTACCTCTCTGAGGGAATCCATTGAGGGTGGAAACTTAGAGCAATCACTGACTGGAAAAACCGAAAGGAATTGGATAAGCAGCAGTTAAAGGATAAGGTATTCTGTAGATGGTTTTGCATGGGTGTTGGTTTGCTTGTTTGAATATACTTCTTCTGGAAATGGCTTCAGGAGCAGGTCATGCCATTTACAATTGCCATGCCTGACTAGGCAACCATTTCCCTTGCTTTATATTCATTGTGGGTTTTCTGGATTCTTTTTTGGTTTAATTCTTTGGTTTGCAAGGACCCTCTTCTCTACTAAGTCAAGTAATGGGCTGCTTATTGTTAGCACACATGTGTGCAGGAATCCTAGAATTTAGAACAAGCTCAAATCTAGAAGAATTAAAAAAAAAAACATGATTGAATAAGGTAAGTAGGAATGGAAGTACAGAAGAGCCACAGGAAGAGCAGAAATTGCAGTAGGCAAGGGTACATGAGTTTCATTTAAGGTGTTTACCTTTTTTTGACTTAATTATGACTTAATTACACACTTCAGATTTATTTAGCTCAGCTCATCATTTTCTACTAGGGTTTAGGGCATAAATCATTTGTCAGTTTATGATTTGCAGGTTTTACATCAGCTCTTCATTCGTCATCCAGTTGACTATGGCTAGAAAGAGTGCTACAAGATGTGGCTGTGTCTGAGCTGGACTATTTCTTTTCAAAAGTTATGTTAGTAGTCAACCACTCATGGTTAACATCACTTTCAAACTAAACTAAAGTGCAAAATACACATCAGCTCTTATCTGAACCTGTCCAGATTTAGCTTATTGCTTAAGACATTCCATCTGTAGAAGTCAGAGTTGTTTCCTTTGTGAAGATGTTACCGTAAAACAAAAGCCTAGACTTGTTGAAAGTAGATTTGACCTGTAACTGATTTTCCAGGGAAAAGAGTTGTAATCACTTTGCAGTTGTGAGTGTCTTTCAGGAAAGAAAAGACAATAGAAACTGTTTCTGATTCTACAAAATAAGTTGGTTGTGAGTTCCCACGGTGCTAGTTATTCTGCATTGGACTACTTCCCTCTGTCCTTTTTTTTGCTCTGCCCTATGTCCTGTAGGCTAAACTCCTGGGGTCTGTATCCCCAGGGGTCTCTTTCCCCTGATTTCTGTTTGGGTTCAATCAATGGGAGACACAAGCAGGAAATATGTGGGTAGAAGGAAAGAGTTTTTGGGCTATTTCTTTTCTGTGTCCTAGTCTCAGACACTTCTTTACCGGAAAGTGGTCTCATCCCAGACCCCAAGAGTGAGTTCTTTGATATTATGAAGGAAATAATTCAAGATAAGTCACAAAGCACAGTGAAAGAGGCAGGTTTATTAAAGACTCCTCTATTGCAGAGTAGTACTCTATTACAGGGAGTCCTCGGGAAGCAAGAAGAAGAACGAGTTCACTTCAAATACAATGCTTGCTTATATAGGATAACAGAACTATGAATAATGGTCTTATATGCATTATTACAAAGGCTTGTGATCAGCCTGTGACAGACTATCAATATTATTCTCCTAACTATTGATTTCAGCAAGAATTTATGGACATACTATTATCTTTAGAGCAAAACCTGTTCTTAAACTAAGAGTGCTTTTTGTTCTTAAGACATCAGAACATTTTCTTAAGTTCTGGGTCTTATTTAGTAAGTGTCATTAACTCTTCCCCTCAGCCATAAACATATTGTGTTTAACTTCCTTGGGAACGTAACCCAGCAGATTTTGCTCTATTTGGCTTTTATTCAAGATGAAGTCCCTCTGGTTTGGATGCCTCTGACACTTTGATTCTTTAGGCTGTTGTTTCAGTTCACAGCCTAAAGGATTGCTTGTAGGCCTTCTTATCTCTTGAGCCTTCAGCCCTTACATGAATTCTTCTCTTGCCACTTTATGCCTAGTCATGGTAATCACTTCCTGAAATTCCTAATCTCTGCTGTCCTCAGCAAACCCTGTGTTGAGTTGAAATATGTTCCTTGCCAGAACTCTGATTGATACAACTGCACAATCTAGTTTAGCATCAGACTATTCCCTTGGTTACATTAAATCAAGAGCAAAATTAATTTAAATATATATAATTTTCTAACAATATATAGTTAACTATATCATGCTGCTTGAATTCTGGTTTGTGCTATTAGTAAAGGGCATATAAAAACATAAGAGGAAAATTATGTCTTTCCTTTCAATCTGGAAATAAAGTGAGATGAACATTAAGCACAGTGAGAAATCAACCGGTACTAAATTGTGTGGTTCTCACTATGAGTGCAATTGAAGCTCAGAAAAATCATCTCAGGCTAGAGACCTAAAAAGCAGAAAGAGGAGAAAAATGACTGTTATAACCAGAGTTGAGGAGTAACAACACCTGGCCAGGAGCAGAAAGCATTGTGATTGAGAGTATTAAAAGAAAAAAAGAAAGATAGAAAACCAAAGTGGATAGGAATGCACAGGCAAGTCAACCATAACCTGTACTTACCTATATTTAACACTGAGTATTTTGAATCAAGTGTGTGTGCTTAATTCATAACGATCAGTAATTTCTGATGACACTCAAGTTCCTCTTTACCATCCCACTATACCCCTGTATTCTGCATTCTGTTTTTATAGTCTCTATAATCGCTGTCTCACATTCCCTGGATGAATCACAACAATTTTCTATTTCTATGCTTGTGATCTTATAACTCCCAACCCCTAGGTTGGGAATAACGTTTTGGTCCTCTCTGACTGCAAAAAATGGCCTGATTATTTGTCCCTGTCTTATTTATTCTCTTCCCTTCTTTACCCTGAATCTTGCCACGCAGGATTCACAAGATTGTAGTGTCATACGAGCTCTTCTGCCCTCTGACTTCCAGGTATGTTTAGTCAACAGGAAACACTGCTACAGTTAAGAAGGCAATGGGAAAAGTAGGTGGAGGAGTGGGCTACTACTTCCTCTTGCTTCTTTCCTGTGGTTTTGTAGTTTGGCAATTGCTTGCTTTCTTCATCTTAGGCACAGCTCTTATAGGAGAAACCCTCACCCATAGCTACAGTTCTCCCTGGAATCCAGCAAGCATTCCCTTCCCTGTCCTCTTGAGGCCTGAAAATGATAATGACCTGGACTGTTGTGAATCCAGAGCACTTCACGATTGCTTGTAGATTCTCCTAACTCTGCCCATGGCACTGAAAATCCCACCTTTATTGGATTCTCTTTAAACCCAACTAAACCTTTTGCTTCTTATTGTAACCCTGACTGATACAGTAACAATATGCAATTTTCAGTGTCAAATTTAGATTTGTTCCTGCTTTATAATAACTATATATAGCTCTTCAATTTCTAGTGATTACACACTCTTTGAACAAACGTTTGGTTTTTACATGATAAATTCAACAACTAATCAGGAATAACCTTATAAAATAATAGTATTTTTAGGGTAATTTCCTACACTGTTTTAATCTTTTCATGTGCTTATGTCTCTGTATGATGATGTTTCTGATAGAAGTTAATATTTATTTTTAAAACATTTGTGGTTATATTTGAAACACTATATAATAGTAACCAACAAATACATTTTTATATAAGGAATTTTGACTTGATAGACTATGTTACTTCAAACACCTCTTTTCCATATACATTAACCATTTCTAAGAAAGTGTGTTCAATGCATGAACACTGAATTTGATGATTCATCTAATTTAAAATCCAAGTTGACATTTTTCTCTGCTGAATTTACCAAAATCATTAGGTTTTAGGTGATTGGCAATATATACCAGTCCAAGAAAACTTTAGAGAAAAGGCGAAAAAATATATAGGAGATGAGATCCATTGACTTTTACTTTATTTTTCACAAGTCATAGGGTAATAAGTAAACAAACAAACAAACAGAAAATATAAAATTAAGGAATTAACCAGTTGGTACATATATATGCAGTAAAATCTAATGGAATACGTTATGTGGTAATTCTAAAACCAGAGAGCCAGAATCCAGAATAGTGATAGTTATGTAACTTATCAGCTCTGAGCTTCAGTTTTTCCATAGAAAATCAGGGTTTTTAGAACTCACTTCAGAGAATTGTGGTGAAAAGTAATGCTGGCTATTCATTTAACATATAAGTAGCTCAGTCCCTGGCTCCTTAAACAAGCACACAATAAGTAGCAACTACTTTTATCTTGTATATACTATTTTTGAAAATTTCAGCTAAACTTACAAAACAAGAAACATAGAAACAATACACAAATGTGAAAATGTGTGCTTACTATAAAATAACTTAAACATAATATGCTATATATCTACAAGGAGTGCATTTTCTTCAGACGGCATTGCTTAGATAAGTTTTCATTTATAAAATTATGAAAACAAATTTTATCAAAGAAATTGCTGATCTACAATGTTTATATTTTTATAAACTATGTGACCCAATCATATAGAAATGTAATTAGGCATGCAAAGTACACAACGGATTAGAGTGAGTATAGTGTACATCACTTACAGTTATTTCCTAAATGTCTTTCAGCTTAGGCCATTTTGTTATGTTGTCTAAATGCAGCACTGATTATTGAAAAAGTCTAATTTTTTATTTTATAGAAACATTAATATATTTAAATTTGTCAAAATGAGACTTTTCAGCTGTACACAAAATTTCTCCCAACCTTATTTTCAAATAATTGGTATTTATCAATTTCTTTTCATATTGACTCAAAATTTTTGTCTACAATGACATTAAATTCCAATGACCATTTGATTCTGTTTATAAGTCTCTTCAAAACCCTGCCCGGTGCGGAGGCTCACGCCTGTAATTCAGACACTTCGGGGGGCTGAAGCAGGTGGATCACCTGAGGTCTGGGGTTCGAGACCAGCCTGGCCAACATGGTGAAGCCCCATCTCTACTAAAAATACAAAAATTAGCTGGGCGTGGTGACGCGCTCCTGCAGTCCCAACTACTCTGGAGGCTGAGGCAGGACCGCTTGAACCTGGTAGGCAGAGGTTGCAGAGAGCCGAGATCTTGCCACTGCACTCCAGCCTTCCAGCCTGGTGACAGAGCGAGGCTCCGTCTCAAAAAAATAAAGTAAAAATAAATAAATAAATAAATAAATAGCCAGCCAGGCGTGGTGGTGGGCCCCTGTAATCCCAGCTACTCTGGATGCTGAGGCAGGAGAATCTCTTGAACCCGGGTAGCAGAGGTTGCAGTGAGCCGAGATCGCGCCATTGC
>NW_016819032.1:1942489-1986755 GCF_001698545.2 Rhinopithecus bieti
AAAAAAAAAAAAAAAAAAAAAAAAAAAAAAAAACCTTCAGTACCTTTATATTTTGAGCTAAATCAAAGTTATGTTCTAATATTTTCCTTACCAAATAAATGAATGATAATATTATACTATTTATTTAGTATTGAACCAAAGCATGCTGATAGTTTCTGAATACGCAGTAACATGGTATGTAATATATTACAAATTAAATAAATGATGAGTTCATACACTCTTTACAATTTGAAATATGATCGTTGACTTTTGAAAATGAAAGACTAACTCATGACACAGTACAATTCTGGGCATCATTTCATAAGAGTATAGAAAAATTTGTCAACAAATGTCAAATAAATTTATAATAAAAATAGGTATATATAAATGTATAAAGTTTAAACCCAGTATTCCCCTCTTAATAGCATTAATCATATATATATGATTATCACACGTTATTTCATTATCTATATATCCACATCTACATAGATATATCATATATCGACCCCTAGACTATGCTCTGAAAACTTCATCTTTTATGAAGTTTTTTGAGGGGATAAACCATATGTGACTGTGTGTATATATTTATGTGTGTGTATATATACACACACAGACTGTGTATATATGTGTGTGTATTTATGTGTATTTATGTGTGTGTATATATGTGTGTATATATATACATACACACATATATATATTTAGTAATATACTTTTCTTGTTCAAAATTTAGTCATTCCTCAATAGTGGTTTATTTCTTATTGTTACCTCTTTTAACTTTATTCATTTTTTCCTTTTTTAATCTCGGCTGCACAGGTTCCCTTCCAGACATGTTGTCTCACAGCAACCATTTACATCCCTGTCTTGAATATTTTTCCAAATGCTCCAATGCTTGGTCTACTAAGCTTTTAATTACAATATAGCTCCTAAACTCAACTGTCACCTTCTTAAAGTGACCCAAATTGAAGCAGTAATACATCACTGAGTTTTATTTTCTTATTACTACTTATTATCTGAAGCAGTTTTATTCTTTATCTTATTGTACTTATATTTGTCTTATGAAATTTTATGTATATCAAGTGCTCAGAGAATCTTAACACCCTTAATAATAAAGTACTTGCTGAATGAACGTGTGCTGTAGATTAGTTTAAGTGTTCAAAAGTGCTCAATACAAATATGAGAAAGGGTCATGTCATTTTTATATTGTTGATTTTCAACCTAATTTTGTCAGGTATAAACCATTATAATAAGTCATATAAAAATTGTACAATTATTTGATGGAGAAATTTCTATAATACAGGAGTTTAAACAATCGTAAAATTTCATAAATTGATCTTCTAAACCACTAACTCAATCTTTAATCTCTAAAGTATTTTATAAGCTGAATTATTTTATCAGATGATTAAACTTTAAGGATGCTATATATGTTAAAAGAATAGGAAGAGTAATTCTTAAAATTGAGATTCTTTTATAAGTCAGATGTGTTGATAATATATTTTTAAATTCTCTACTATTCCTAAAATATCATCTAATAATCACAGTTCCACTGTGTACTTCCATGAGTTCAATGTTTTATAAAAAAGAAAACTAACAGTAATAATAATAATAATATAGATCTCACATATGACTGAGAACATAAGGTGCTTATCTTCCTGTGCCTGACTTATTTCACTTAAGTTAGTGTCCTCCAGGCTCACCCATGTTGCTGTGAATGACAGGATTGCATTTTTTTTCATGGCTAAATAGTAATCCATTTTGTGTATATCCCACATTTTCTTTATTTATCAGTTGATGAATATTTAATCTACATTACCATTAACAACATAAAATAATTCCCTTTTCCCCACATCCCTACCAGCAGATGTTATGTTGTATTTTTGATAATAGTAATTAAATTAGGGTAAAAATGGTATCTCCTTGTAGTTTTGATTTACATTAATTTGATTATTAGTGATGCTGAACTTTTTTCATATACTCGTTGGCTATTCCAATATCTTTCTTTGAGATATGTCTGTTCAGGTGCTTTGCCCACTTTTTAATTGGTGTTTTACATTTGAGTTATTTGAATTTCTTCCATATTCTGCGTATTAGTCGCTTGTCAGATGTATTTGCAAATATTTTCTCCCATTATACTAATTGTCTCAACTCTATTATGTTTCATTTGCAGTGCAGACAATTATTTGTTTGTTTACAATTTCATTTGTCTATTTGTGGCTTGGTTGTCTGTGCTTTTGAAGTCTTATTCATAAAATATTTGCCTAGCCCAATGTGCCGAAGCATTTTCCCTGTTTTTCTCTAGCAGTTTTATAGTTTGAGCCTCAAATTTAAGCCTAATACATTTTGGTTGATTTTTTATATGGTGAGAGATCAGGGTCTGTTTATTTACTTTGCATATAGATTTCCAGTCCTTTGTTAAAAATCAGTTGGCTCTAAAGACATGGATTTATTTCTGGGTTTTCTAACCTGTTTCATTGATCTGTATATCTGTTTTTATACCAACATTATGCTGTTTTAGCTACTATAGCTTTATAATGTAGTTTAAAATCAGATCATGTGATGTCTCCAGCCTTGTTCTTTTTCATCAGTATTACTTTGGCTAAGTGGGTTTTTTTTTTATTGTTACTGTAGTTCCATACAAATTTTAGGATTTTTTCTATTTCTGTGAAAATGTCATTGACTTTTAATAAAGATTGCATTGAATCTGTAGATTGCTTTGAATAGTATGGTCATTTTAATGATATTAATTATTTCAATCGATAAGCATGGGATGTCTTTCCATTTGTTTATATCTTCGATTTATTTTACCAGTGTTTTGTAGTTTTCATTTTAGACATCTTTCCTCTCCTTGGTTAAATTTATTTCTAAGTTTTTATTTGTGGTAGGTATTGTAAATGGGATTAGTTTCTTGATATTTTTTCAGTTAGTTTGTTATTGGTGTATATAAATACTACTAATTATTTTATGTTTGTTTTGCATCCTGTAACTTTACTTAATTCATTTACCAGTTCTAAGAGTTATTTAGTGAATGCTTTAGGTTTTTCTATATATAAGATCATATCATCAGCAAAAAGAGACAGTTTGACTTCCTATTTTTCCAATTTAGATGCCCTTTATTTCTCACTTTTGCCTAATTGCTCTGGCTAAGACTCTGTACTATGTTGGATGGCAGCAGGGAAGTGGGCGTTGCTCTCTTGTTTTAGTTCTAATAGGATAATCTTTCAGTTCTTCCCTTTTCAGTATGATGTTAGCTGTGGGTTTGTCATATATAGTCTTTATTGTGTTGAGGTATGTTCCTTCAATACTTAAGTCATTTAGAATTTTTGTCACGAAGGGATGTTGCATTTTATTAAATGATGTTTCTGCATCTATCAAGATGACTATATAGTTTCTCTCAGATATTCTTTTGATGTGATATATCATGTTTATTTGCTTGTGTATTTTAAACTATTCTTGCATGCCTGGGATTGATTCCATTTTACTATGAGTTATTATAGTTTTGATATGCTGTTGGATTCAGTTAGCTAGTATTTTGTTGAGGATTTTTGTATCTATATTCATTGGAAATATTGGCCTAAATATTTTTTTTTTTTTTTTTTTTTTGAGAAGGAGTTTCACTCTTGTTGCCCAAGCTGGAGTGCAGTGGCATGATCTCAGCTCAATGTAAACTCCACCTCCCTGGTTCAAGCAACTCTCCTGCCTCAGCCCCCTCAATAGCTGGGATTACAGGCATGCACCACAATGCTTGGCTGATTTTGTATTTTTAGTAGAGATGGGGTTTCTCCATGTTGGTCAGGATGGTCTCAAACTCCTGACCTCAGGTGATCCACCCTCCTCAGCCTCCCAAAGAGCTGAGATTACATGTGTGAGCCACCATGCCCAGCCGCCTAAAGATTTTTACTATTGCTGTTGTGTCTGTCTGGCTTTGGCAGCAGGGCAATGCTGGTCTTAGAAAATAAATTATAAAAAATTCTATTCTATTTAACATTTTAAGGTATTTTGGAAAGAATTTATGTTAGTTCTTCCCTATAAGCTTGGTAAAAATTTAGCAGTAAAACCATCTGGTCTTGGGCTTTTCTTTGTTGTAAGACATTATTCAATCTCATTACTAGATATCAAAGTGTTCAGGTTTTCTATTTCTTCTTGGTTCAATCTTGTTATGCTATATTTGGCCAGTGTATTAGTCTATTTTCACACTGCTGATAAAGACATGCCCAAGGCTGGGCACTTTACAGAAAAAGAGTTTTGATTAACTTACAGTTCCACATGGCTGGGGAGGCCTCACAACGATGGTGCAAGGCAAGGAGGCACAAATCACATCCTAAGTGATGGCAGCAGGCAAAGAGAGAGCTTGTGCAGGGAAACACCCCCTTAAAATACCATCATATCTCTTGAGACTTATTTGCTATCATGACAACAGCACAGGAAAGACCTGTCCCCATGATTCAGTTACCTCCCACCAGGTCTCTCCCACAACACATAGAATTTCAAGATGAGATTTGGGTGGGGACACAGCCAAACCATATCATTCCGCTCTGGCCCCTCCCAAATCTCATGTACTCACATTTCAAAACCAATTAAGCCTTCCCAACAGTCCTCCAAAGTCTTAACACATTTAGACATTGTTTTGTTTTGTTTTGTTTTCTTCTTTTGGCACTTTATCTCATCTCATTCTCTCCTGGCATGGAATTTTTCTGCTCCGAATTCTACTGATAATCTGATGGGTATTCCCATATATGTAACCTGACATTTTACTCTTGCAGTTTTGATAGTTCTCTCTTTGACTTCTACTTTTGAAAGTTTAACTATAATGTGCCTTTAATACGACTTTCATGGTTTAATCTATTTGTGAATCTTTGAATCTTGGGATGTCTATAGCTTTCCCAAGACTTGGGAAGTTTTCAACTGTTACTTTATTTAATATATTTTGCATGGCTTTTCTCCTCTCTTCACCGTTGTAGCTTTCAAAATGGAAAGATTTGTTCACTTAATGGTGCACCATATTTCACACAGACTTTCTTTATTCATTTTTTTGTTTGACTGGATTATTTCAAAAGACCTTTATTCAAGTTCAGAAATTCTTTCTTCTGCTTTATCTAGTCTATTGTTAAAGCTCTTGATTATGTTTTTTATTTCTTTCACTGAATTTTTTAATCTAAGATTTCTATTTGGTTCTTTTTAAAATATGTATCTCTATGTTTTATTTCTTATTCAGATTATGAATTGGTTTCCCAATTCGTTTTTATTGTCTACCTGTGTTCTCTCATGTCTAGCTTAGTTTTCTTCAGATCATTATTTTCTACTTTTCAGGCCTTTTGCAGATTTCCTTTTCTGTGGCATCTGTTACTAGAGAATTATTTTGTTCCTTTAGAAACTATGTTTCTTTGCTTTTTCATGTTTCTTATGTCTCTACCTTGATGTCTGCACATCTGGTGTAACAGTCACTTGTTCCAATTTAATTAAATAACATTCATAGAGGAAGACTTTTTACTGTAGATTTATCTACAGTGTCAGTTGGGTAGGGTGTTTTGGGTTTTTGTTCTGAATGGCCATTGTAGTGTAGTCTCCATATGATTTAGTTGGCTATACTCAGTGTCAGGGTGTCTGCATGTTCCCCCGTGGCTTAGGTTATAATTGCTTATAGAGGCTGTGGGGCAGTTTTGTTGGTGACAGAGGCACTGGGTAAGCTAGTTCTCAAGTCCCTGATTAGCATATGTGGATACCAGCAGTGGCAGCAGCAGGCTCTATACAAGCCAGATCTCAGGTCTCTGGGCAGCACATGCAGGTACCCTTAGTTTTCTTTAAAATACATTTTTTTCATGAACAAATCTTTTAATTTAAAACTTTTTGGCTGGTGATTACCATGACTCTTCATGCATCCTTTTACAAAAATCACCCATTTGCAACATTTAATTTCATAGCAGCTGTTGGAATCTTTAATACTGTTACATATTTTCTCCATTACACATATACATAATTCTGTATACTTTGATATGCAAGTTTTGTTCTCAAGTTTATAGGACTCTCGTTAAAAATCTTAATGTTTATTAAGGTCTCAAATAACTTAATAGTGAAATAAAACAGTGAAATTTTCTTCAGTTTAAGCATAAAGTAATGGATCAGATAAAAGTTTCATGCCAAAAATTGACTTTTTTTAAAAAAAGTCAACCTTTTGAGGAGTGATTTACATACAAAATTTTCAGTAATTTTACATGTACAATTAGATCAATTTGACAAATGTATACAGAATATAGTGGCCACAACAATCATGACGTTAAAAAACGCCATCAGTCAAAAATGCCTTCATGTTCTTTGTTGGTCAGTTCCTCCCTCAGTCCTCAGCCCCTGACAATTACTAACTTGTCTGTGGCATAATGTGCTTTGTGTCTTCTAAAATGTTACCCAGAGAGTGTCATACATTATGTAGATTTTCTGCTTTTTTACTTCACAAAATGTTTTTGACAAACATCTGTGATGTTGAATGTATCAGCACTTACGTTACATTGTTGAGTAGTATGTCCTTGCATGATTATTCTACAATCTCTTCGTCCGTTTATCAATTGATGAATGTTTGGGTTGTTTCCAGTTTTCAACTATTATAAAAGTGCTATGAAGATCTGAGTAAAATATTTTATATGACTATATATTTTCCCATCTCTTATGTAAATACCTACGAGTAGATATCTTTGACTGTGTGGCAAGTGTATAACTAACTTTAACAGAAACTTTCTATTTATATAAAATTAGATGTACATATAGATGAAGTATTTGGTAGATCTAAATCATAAAACACAGACTGGTGGTTTCACTGTGGCATTTTTGTTTTGTTTTAGACACAGGGTCTCAATCTGTAACCTAGGCTGGACTGCAATGAAGTGATCACAGCTCACTGCAGCCTCAAACTCCTTGGCTTAAGAAATCCTTCTGCCTCAGCCTCGAGTAGCTGGGACCACAGGTATGTACTGCCAAGCCTAGCTAATTTTTTAATATTTTGCAGAGACAATGTCTCACTATGTTGCATATGCTGGTCTCAAACTACTAGCCTCAAGTGATTCTTTTGCCTTAGCCTTCCAAAGGCTGGGATCATAGGCATAAGCAACCACTCTTGGCAAATGGTAAGA
This sequence comes from Rhinopithecus bieti, assembly GCF_001698545.2. Lineage (NCBI taxonomy): Eukaryota > Metazoa > Chordata > Mammalia > Primates > Cercopithecidae > Rhinopithecus > Rhinopithecus bieti. The sequence continues at coordinate 1,949,584 of NW_016819032.1, forward strand.
TTTTTAACAGCCAAATTAATTTCTTAATGATAATTGACAAATGCTGTTCTTTTAAAGTAGCTTGCATACAATATGCTTCCAATTATTTTTGCAAAATTTACAATATTTTAGCATAAAGTTTTTTATAGTATTCTTTTGTTATTTTTAATATCTGTTGTATCTAAACTAATATCTATCTTCCAACCACTTTGCTCTTTTATCTCAATGAATCTTGCACAAAATAAGTGTATGTTTTTTTCAGAGCCAACTTGTTCTGCTTTTTTTTCTCTTATCTTTTAACATTGTACAGTTAAGCATTATACCTACAATTCAATTATTTTTACCTTTCTCTATTTAGTTGTATTCATTTTCTAATTTCATACATTAGATGCTTAGCTCGACATTTACTAATTCTTCTGGTTTGCCCATACAAGCAAAGACATTTGATTTATTATCCTCTAAGCATTGCTTAAGCTTTGTGTCATTTCTTATACTAGCAGTGTTTTCAATATAGTTCACTTGTGTATATTTATTATATTTTCTTTGACCTTTGAATTACTTACATGTGCATTTTCTAATTTTTACTCAACCTTTAAACTAATATTTTGATTGATTCTAAATTTCATTGAAAATAAAAAAGTATCAATATTATATTGTGTTTTTTTGAAGTTTGTTGAAATTTAGTTACAACCTAATATATTATCAAATTACTCATGTTCACTGTGGGCTTTATTTTATTTTTATTATTTATTTATTTATTTATTGAGACAAAGTCTCACTCTGTTACGCAGGCTGGAATGCAGTTGTGTGATCTTGGCTCACTGCAACCTCCACTTCCGGAGTTCAACCAATTCTCTTGCCTTGCCCTCCTGGGTAGCTGAGATTACAGGCACCCACCACCACACGTGACTAATGTTTGTATTTTTAGTAGAGAAGGGGTTTCGCCATGTTGGCCAGGCTGGTCTCAAACTTTTGACCTCAAGTTATCAACCGTCTTGGCCTCCCAAAGTGCTGGGATTATAGGTGTGAGCCATTGTGCCTGAACAATCTGTGGGCTTTAAAATAATGTAACTTGTTAGTACTGGATACAGACTTTTGTACATAAATGAGTTGTTCATTACTTTAGTGACTTAATTATGCCGATAAATTTTTCGAACACTTAGCATATTTGTTCCATTGGTCTATTAATTATTGGACTAGAAATACTAAGCTATTCTGCAATTATTACGGATTTTTCCATTTTTCCTTGTAGTTCAGTTCATTTTTTTATTTACATACACCAAAACTATTTTATTTGATACATACAAACTCAGCATATCTACCCAGCATATTGTACAACTTGTTATGCATTATTTTTCTGTTATTTGTAGGTACCTAATTCATAAGTACCCAAAATTTCTTAGTATTCGCTTTAATAAGCCTCTAATTTATTTTATTTCATTTACTATTTATGTGTCTTTCATACATATCAGATACCTGGATTTTTTAAAGCTTGTTTTTGTTATTTTGGATATTTAAGATTTTGCACATTCATTCCCAGTTCCGCTAAGCTATGGATTTAAGATATGTTTACTACATATTGTTCAGGGTAATTATTGATTTTCCAACAGAAAATCCTTTTCAGGATGTTTGTTATTTATATTTCCCAATATGGAGCTCTCAATCAATTTTCAGACTACAGCAACAATATGTTAAAATTAAAAAATAAATCTGAACATATAACTTCTCGATAGCCTTGAATGGCTTCTTCTTGACTTTATTGGTCCTTACCATACTATATGAGGCTCTGAAATTTGGAGCTGTGTACTTCTCCAGCTTCAACTTTTGTCAATAACATGTTATACTTTTCATTTCAAACAAGTTACACATTTTATACCCTTAACATCATCATTTTTTCCCTTGGACTCTGGTCTTTCAAGCATTTCTTTTTTCTCTACACAGAATTTGTCACCTATACCAGAAAGACCATTCCAGCTCATCCATATGTGTGTTAGATACCTTTTCCAGTTTTCTCAGGGTTACCATAGAAAAAGTACCTCAGACTAGGTGGCTAAAAAACAAACATTTATTTTCTCACAGTCTGGAAGCTAGAACTCTGAGATAAGGTGTTGAAAGGGTTGCTTTTTTCCCCAAGGCTGCTCTTTTTGGCTTCTGCCTAGGCCTTTACATGTTCTTCCCTTTGTACTGATATGGGTTCAAATTTGTGTTCAAATTTCCTGGTCCTATTGGATTCTGTTTCATTTTAATGACCTCATTTTAACTTACTTACCTCTTTTAAGACCCTATTTCCAAATACAGTTACAGTCTGAGGCACTGGAGCTTAGGACTTCAACATATAAATTTTGAGGGAAACACGATTCTACTTATAAAACTTGGTACTTCTCCTAATTTAGCACAGATTTCTAGATGTATAATATTTATTTATTTATATCCTCCAGAAGACTATGTAATTTGAGAACAAGTTTTGATCATCTTTGTCTTATTGTATCTCTAGAGCTTGATCCAATACTCAGTACATATTGACGAACAAATGGGTATGACTTTATTTTTCAAAATTAATTGACATTTGCTCACATTTATACTGAATTTTATTGTTCCTCTGTATTACATAAAGTCTACCAGGAGAGGTAGAGGTTGCAGTGAGCCAAGATCACGCCACCGCACTCCAGCCTGGGTGACAAGAGTGAACTCCGTCTCAAAAATTAAAAAAAAAAGTCTACCGGGAATATATATATAACTTCTTTAAAGTAAAAAAAAATCTTTTATATACTTTAAGTTCTGGGATATATGTGCAGAATGTGCAGGTTTGCTAGGTAGGCATCTACCTGCCATAGTAGTTTGCTGCACTCACCAAACTATCATTTACATTAGTAATTACAGAAATAGTGAAAGTTGCAAGAGAAATAGAATTAGAAGTGAAACCTGAAGATGTGACTGAACTGTTGCAATCTCATGGATCAGATTTGAATGGATGAGAAGTTGCTTCTTACAGATGAGCCAAGAAAGTGGTTTCTTGAGATGGAAACTATTTCTGGTAGAGATCCTATAAACACTGTTGAAATGACAACAAAATATTTAGAATGTTACATAAACTTAGTTGATAAAGCAGCAGGAGAGTTGGAAAGGATTGAATCCAATTTTGAAACAAATTCTACTGTGGTTAAAATGCTATCAAATAGCATATCACATGCTACAGAGAAGCCTTTAGGAAAGGAAGAGTAAATTGACACAGCAAACTTTATTGTTGTTTTATGTAAATAAATTGGCTCATCCATCCAAGCTTCAGCAACCACCACCCAGATCAGTCACCAGCCATCAACAATGAGGCAATACCTTCCACCAGCAAAAATATAAATCACTGAAGGCTCTGGTGATTTTCAGCACTTTTTAAGAAGTAAAGTATTTTAAAATTAAGATATATACACATTGTTTTGTAGACATAATGCTATTACACACTTAACAGACTACGGCATATTGTAAATATGACTTTTATATGTACTGTGAAACCATAAACTTTGTATGACTCACTTTATTGTGATAGCTGTTTTATTGTGGTGGCATGGAAACAAACTTGTAATATATCTGAGGATCTGAGGTATGCCTGTAATTCTATTTAGAGTGTGTGTGTGTGTGTGTGTGTGTGTGTGCATGTGTGTGTGTATGTGTGTGTGTGGCTTCCAATCTTCCAAAAAGCAGTTATCAAGAAGGAACAAGATACATAGGACAGTTGTTGGAGGAAATGCCTGTGAACAAAGGGTAGAAAGCAGAGGCAGGTGTGGAGACTTCGGACCACAACGCAAAGTTGAGCCCTTTGAAAGTAGAGAGAGGAGTAATGAGGGCTGCATAGAAAGAGCCTCTGATTAGAGTGCAGTTAGCAGAGAATTTCAGCCAGGCAATGAGGAACCTCAAAACAAAGACTACCCATTGACTAAGTCCTTCATTTGTCAGGAATGGTCCAGCTCCAATTTCCCTGCTTGCTTAGTCATTGGCTGGGAGCAGCCCAGCATATATGTGAGGACAGTGTAAACTCTGCAGAACACTTTGAAGATGCAGCCGTTGGAGAATTCCAGGTTATCACACTTCTCCCAGCAGCTCCTCCCTTTAAGCGCAAACTCCGTGGCATATTCCCATGACTGCCACAGAGACCTGGGGGTTGTATGCCCCTCTGGCCTTTAGCCATGTCAGGCTGGCTAACTGATTATTCCAGGTATAAACCCATCAGCATGGAAATTGAACCTGGGATCACCAAGAGAATTTTAGACTGTAATCAGGACCTTATATTGCCTATTCCCCTTTATTTGGCTATGATTAAACAGTTAGATACCCAGTCCTCAGAGATTAAGAAAGAACTTCACCATTAAATCAACTGCAAATCAATTCTATTTATACTTTTCTAACCCCATATTCCATGGAAATCATTCTCTGCCCAACACCACATTCAACAGAGTACTTGATATTCTGTGGATATATATGTGCTTCGTCTTAGTAGACATTTCCTTGCCACTTCTCTAATCATTGCCAGTTACTGGAGTCCTTAAGTAAATAGATTTTTGTAAGTGCATCTGTATTCTCCACTGAGCCCTGACTTTCAAGACAAAATACAATCTAACTCATTTCATAGATTTTGTTAAATAACTGGAGTTAATTTTTCAAATGAAAACAAAATAATGAAGAAAGTTTTAGTTTGTTTGTTAAGCACCAATATAATCCATTTCACCTTAGAATCACGATCTACTATTTGACACTAAATATATAAAAATAAACATATTTTAGTCTCTAGTTTTTAAGTTCCTACATCCCATCTTGTAAAAGAGTCTTGTAAGCATACCTAATCAGAATATTCCACGCTCTTATCCTCAGCATTTAATCTGCTGAAATTAGAGCTAATACTACTGAAACGTATTTTAACTGTCAATTGCAGCTTCACAAAGTGTAATGAGTTAGAGAGATGTAAAAGCAAAAGTGGCAATTGGTAACAATTTTCTGAATGAGAGGAGGAAAGTTCTTGTGTAACTCAAGTGCTGTGCATGTAATTATTGTCTTTAGAATGATTTGAATGTGCTTTTTGTGATTTAAGTTCAAGATAAGTACATAATCTTATTCTACATTAATGCAAGTAGGTTGGCAGATATATTAAGAAGATTGTCAGTGTTCCATTTGAACTATTGCCATCTCTTTTGTACTTAATTAAAATCACTGACTCTTGATTTGTTACCTGAGCAGAAAGGTGTAGCACATGTGGTACCATGTATAATTCTGTTTCCTATTCAAGACTAAAGAACATACAAAGAATTTACTGTACTTATGTTTTTGAAAGAATATTGGGTAATATAAGATCAACAGCACCTGGCTTTCAGGGGAAAAAATATGATAAAAAATCAATTGTCAACCACGCATGCTGGTTTATGCCTGTAATCTGAGAAATTTGAGAGTCTGAGGCAGTCAGATCACTTGAAGTCAGGAGTTTGAGACCTGCCTGGCCAAAATGGCAAAAACCCGTCTCTACTAAAAATACAACATTTAGCTGGGTGTGATGGCATGAGCCTGTAATCCCATCTACTTGCGAGGCTGAGGCAGTAGAATCACTTGAACCCAGTAGGCGGAGGTTGCAGTCAGCTGAGATCATGCCAATGCACTCTAGCCTGGATGACAGAGCAGAACTCTGTCTCAAACAAAACAAAATAATGCGTTGTCCAAAATACATTTCTTTGTAAATATAAAAACATGTGCAATAAAGATAATCAGCCCCATGGAGTAGTCAAAGTAGCACAGTTATAGGAGTTAGAGAATTTAGACTATAATCTTAGTATTTTCATGTTATTGGTAATATTTTTTGTATTTAAAGTGTTTTTGAAATCACTATATTTTTTTTTGTTGTTTGAGACAGTCTCACCTTGTCACCCAGGCTGGAGTGCAATGGCGATATCTCGGCTCACTGCACCTCTGCCTCCCAGGTTCAAGTGATTCTTCTGCCTCAGCCTCCAGAGTAACTGGGACAACAGGTGCGCACCACCATGTCTGGCTGATTTTTGTATTTTTAGTAGAGATGGGTTTCACCATATTGGCCAGTCTGGTCTTGAACTCCTGACCTCATGATACACCCACCTCAGCCTCTCAAAAGTGCTAAGATTACAGGCATGAGCCACCACGCCCTGCCTTGAAATCACTATTAAATTAATATATTATCTTGAGGTGAGCTACAGTTGGCACCTTAAAGAAAATGGTTGATCCTGCCATTTTACCTGATCTCTGTGTTGCTTCTCTCCACATGCACCAAGAAGTAAGAGATTACATTTCTAATAGATGTTTAGGTTTCATGTAGAAAATGTGTCTCCACTAACTACTCTATTTTCAAATATTAATTGCGTTTGGCACATTGTAGGTGCTTAACAATTCCTCATTTAATAGATTCAATGTACAACTATTGCAAAAAGTAAACCTATTTTAACTAGATTTTCAGATAGCTAATGTCCCCTCATAAATATGCTGGGAGAAGCTGATTTTCTAAAGCTGAAGAGAAAATCACTCTAAAACTTAATAAAATAATCACTTTATATTTCTTACAATTTTGTGGGTCAGGAATTTACAAAAATCCTTACTAGGATTTTATGTCCTCTGCAGTAACACAGTTACTATATCTGGACTGAAAATGGCCACAGCTTGGAAGCATCTCTTTCAGTCTCTCTCTTAGTCTTGGTGATTCCAGTCTAGTCTTTTCTAGTGGACTATTTTTGGCATCTTCACAGCATGGTGGCCTTAGGTCAGTAGGGTGTGTATATGCTGGCTGTAGACTTCAAGAAGGAAAACTAGTGTGAATATCACCTTTTATGACCAACTCTCAGAAGTCACATAATTTCAGTTGCATCATAAACAAAAAAGTTTCATTTGTACAAAAAGTTGTAAAATTCCATCCAGTTTCAAGGGGAGGTAACAAAGACCACCTCAACATTCACTGTGAGAAATGTCAAAGAATTTTTACATAAATTGTAAAACTACCACAGAAAATTAAGAGGATGTATATAAAGAGGTCTTGGGCATAGTCAGCATTTAGTAGTCATTTGACAATATATGATTAATTGAATTAAATGAGCTATGTGAATTTCTAATAGAGCAGGAGATCATCTATATATGACTATCCAGTCAAAATAATAAAATTAATCCAACAGTCTGTTGTAAACTTAAAGTATAAATTCCAAGCAGGATTTTTGTACAAGGGTAGAAGTTTCCTATAATTATTAGCTTAGGTGTATGATTAGATATTTTTATAATCAAGTTGATAATTGAGTAGAAGTTTCAAATATTCATCACACAAATCAGATAGTCATTTACAAAGAAAATCCTAAATAAATAAAATGTACAAAGCTGTTGTTTTGTATCTGGGGGATCTCTGATTTCCCTTGTCTGTCTATATTTTTTTATTTATTGACCATATTATTCAGGATAATGGAGAGTTACAAGTATACCTCAATGCTCATAATGCCATTTCCAACGAAAGAAAATTACCGGTAAGCCTTGACTCCAATAATTACATTCTCAACAAAAATGTAAGCTGGGAGTTAATTCTGAGTTAAAAGTAATAAGACTGAATCCGCTGAAACTATCATATGGTAACTCTGTGTCTAAGTGACTAAATTAGTATTTTCAAATGAGTAAGAATTATGTACCAAAAATTTTTCTCATCTAAACCAATTTATTCTAGTAATGTTTTTGTTCCAGTCCCCAGCCGGCAATCATGCTGAGATCAAAAGACAGACAAAAACAAATAAAATAAAACCTCCTAAAACTGTCTGTTCTTTAAACCTGTGACATAAGTCTTCCTTCAAGGGCACCCTTGAAAACCTATACAGTAGCAAAAAGTCACTTGCCGCTAAGATTGACACATTCTATCACCCAAACCATCACAAGGAGGAAACAATGTTCTCTGAAGTCAACCCCCTAGGGCTTCTTTTATATGAGTTGCTGGTACACTAGAAATAATGCATACAGAAAAGGCGGGTACTGCATTTTTGTTGTTGTTTAAAGAAAAGAAATGGCACAAAAGTAATTTAATATTAAATCAAGATGGCAACATTGTATTAACTCCTCTGGTTGAACCTGCCCATGCACTGAGAAGTAAGAGATTACATGAAAGGGGTCCTTGCAAACTGAACCAAAGGATAGCAACAGACAATCCTCATTTGTGATACAGCATTTATCTCTTTATAGTAACAATAGCATAGGGGGAGATGGTATAGTTGGCATCATAGCTTTCATGGGAAAGATTTTGGATGATGAGAGGGATAAAGTGATACAAAGGCTGTATTTCTTTATATCTGAAATCCTACAGAAGTCCTAACACTATTTCCAATAGTTTGATTCTGAATCCTTTAAATATTTGACATTTATATTTTCCTCAAAGATTATCTAAAGATACACTAGTGGAGGGATTTAAGCTACACATATGTATATATAAAATCAGATAAAAATCTGATTATTAGCATGGTATAGGCAGAACAGATTAGGGGCTGATATTCAACATATTGTTTTATTATCTCAGAGAAAGTCTTATTTTCCCCTCTAAAATATGGCAAGTTTGAAATTAATAATTTTGCATTTTCAAGAAAAGAAAAGTATAGTTTTAAGGAGCAACCAAGAAAAGTAGGTAATTCCTAGCCACACTTTATATATTAGTTGTTTTAAGAAATTTAGGGGAAAAAATATTCATATTTGTCATTAGACAGTTACCAGTGCTTTGCTCAATGGGAAGGAAAGAGTTAACTGCAGTCTTACAAACCATTTACTCAATATCTGGCATTGGGCAACCAAAAGAAATGAAGAGCCTCAACTACATCTCCTCATAAATATACTAATGCAATAACCCCCCACCCTTTTCCCACCAGACCTCCTGGTCAAAGTGCTAATGTTATTTACTAGCGGACACTGGACAGTTATCAGAGTTACAACTTGTTAAATTTTTTAAGAAGCTTTTACCAGATATGGTTAGATACTTTATTTGTAAGTCAACTTGGAAGTTATGAGTTTGTAGGGAACGGCTGGCTGGAGCATGGAAGCTAGTCAAGTAAGCTGTGTATTAGTTGGGCATGGTTGGGCGTGCCTGTGGTCCCAGGTACTAGGGAGACTGAGGGAAGAGCATAACTTGAGCCCAGGAGGTTGAAGCTGCAGTGAGTCAATTATCGCACTACTGCACTGGAACCTGGAGGACAGAGCAAGATCCTGTCTCGAAAATAAAAAAAAGTACACTGTGTAATTAATGGATTATAGAACTGGAATGTTCCAAAACCTGAAGCACTCCCTCTGTGTGATTGATCCCTCTCCACACATTTCTGAAGAGACACATCTCTTAAACCTAAAATTAAAATAGTTCTGAATCTGGGAGAAAAGGTGCATTTTTGATTAGTCTCAGACTGCTGTAAGAAAAGAGTATTTCTCCTGGCCTAGGGATTGCTTGTCTCTTTTGAATTATTAGTTCAGTTTAGCATTGGGTAAATCTATTACTCATGAATGTGTGATATACAAATAATATGTCAATCTTATAAAAGAGGTAAATATTAAATAACCTAGTTAAAACCTGTGCAGCATTCTGACTCTTGAACTAAGCTTGGTCTCCTATACATCATATTGACCTTAGCATACAAAGGTAGAATTATTTATTTGCAAACAGTTCTTTAGACAACAAACTATGAAACCGGACTTCAATGCAAAATACAATAAAAATTAATCAAAAATTATCATAGTGGATCCTTTGATCTATAATACTAACTTACATTGAAGTATGATTTTATGAACTTTTAAGTGACTGAAGTAATATTCTCTACACTTTTTTATCTTGTGATATTTAAATGCTTTACTAAAACAATTACTAAAATTTGGAAAAACTGATTTTAACCAAAGGGGGAGAAATAGGTCAACATAAGAAGCAGCAATAGATTTAGCACCTCTGGCATAAATCATTACTATCATGAGAACACTATTTAAAACCATATTTGTATTTTGCCTTATGGATTTCATTTCTTTGGATAAAAATACTTAATAAAGATAAAAGAAATAATTTAATGGAAGCTTTAGGCAATCTATAAGAATATGGGTTACAATTACTTTTTTTTTCCTAATTGGAGTATATTTCACTATTATATCTCATTTTTCCTAAAAGTTGTATAGTCTTTGGCGTGGAATCATTTTAAATTAAAACAAAGACATAAAAGGAAAACATAAAAACACTTCATTCTACTTAAAATATAAATGAAAGAAACATTTTGTTTCCTGTTTTTTGGTATTATAATCTATTTATTGAATCCCTAATGATAAATGTCCTACCCCATCCTAGGCTCTGAGGATACAAATATAAACTAATTAGACACATTATCTTCTTTGAAAGGCTTTATGGTCCAGTAGAAGGGATATAATGGAAATAAAAACTGATAAATGCGAAAAAAAAAGTAATTGCTAACTGTATTTGATGATACAAAAGAAAAAAAAAAAGCTCTCTGAAAAAGATGAGAGTAGATCCTGTATCCACTTTATTTAATGTTTGTAGAGAAAATCCTCTGAATGGTGACTATTGTTAAGTATGAACATAAGCTCACTTATTTTTATTAAATACAAACTGAATTGAGTTGCTTTCTCTGTATGTGGAGATTAATAATCTAGTATCTAAAATCTGTTAAAATATATCCAAAGGATTTTAATAGGACATTTTGTGAGAAGCCTGACATAGAACACGAACTATTTAATTTTTATAGGTTGAGAAATATCAATAAATATTGGACTCAAAGTTTTTCAAGGGCAAGGCCAATATCTTATTAATTTTGTTCTGCTGGCATTAGATTAGTGCTAATTCTCAATATGAAACCATGGAGGCAATTTCTACAGTAGAACTAATCAGCAAGTTCTCATTATTACCCTTCTCTAATAAAAGTTTTGCCTTTTAATATATTTTAAATATAGGTGATATTTAGCTGCTTGCAATGAATGTAATAATTCAATTATCATAAGCTACTTTACTCTATGAGAAAGTTAAAAATATTTGAAAATTATATTTACACTTTTGCATATGCCATTTTAATGTAGTCCTCATTGCACCTCCCAGCAGCAATCAAAATGATATGGTCACTAAGGACTGTGTTGCTTCATAGAAAAATGTTTAAATAATAGCTCACTGCCCCCTGAAAAATAGAACATCAATGTTCCCACCCAAACATCACGTCGAATTAGAGGAGGGAACTGATGGGAGGTGATTGGATCCTGGGGCCTGATTTCCCCCTTGCTATTCTCATGATAGTGAATGAGTTCTCACAGGATTTGATTGTTTAAAGTGTGTGGCACCTCCCCCTTCTCTTTCTGTCTCCTGCTGCCATGTAAAAAGGGACACTTACTTCCCCTTCACCATTCACGTGACTGTAAGTTTCCTGAGTCCTCCACAGCCATGTGTAACTGTGAGTCAACAAAACCTATTCTCTTCGTAAATTACCCAATTTTGGGTAGTTCTTTATAGCAGTGTGAAAATGGACTAATGCAGAAAATTTGTAGTAGGAGTGGGGCATTGCTATAAGGATATCTGAAAATGTGGAAGTGACTTTGGAATTGGGTAGCAGGCAGAGGTTGCAAGAGTTTGGAGAGCTCAAAGAAGACAGGGACATGAGTGAAAGTTTGGAACTTCCTAGAGACTTGTTTAATGGTTGTTATCAAAATGTTAATAGTGATATGGACAGTGAAATCCAGACTGAGGTGGTCTCATAGGAGATGAAGAACTTGCTGGGAACTGAAGTAAAGTCACTCTTGCTATGCTTTAGCAAAGAGACAGGTGGCATTTTGCCCCTGTCGTAGAGATCTGTAGAACTTTGAATTTAAGAGAGATGATTTAAGGTATCTGGAAGAAGAAATTTCTAAGTAGCAAAGTATTGAAGATGTGACCTCACTGTTTCTTAGAGTGTACACTCAAATGCATGAAGAAAAAAATGGTCTGAAATTGGAACTTATATTTAAAAGAAATAAAAGTTTAGAAAATTTGCAGCTTACCCATGCAGTAGAAAAGAAATACCCATTTTCTGGGGACAAATTAAAGCCAACTGCAGAAATTTGCACACATAACAAGGAGCTGAATGTTAATAGCCAAGAATATGGGAAATGTGTCTCCAGGGCATTCCAGAGATCTTTACGGCAGCTCCTCCCATCACAGGCTTGGAGTCCTAAGAGGCAAAAATTGTTTTGTGGGCCAAGCCCAGGACCCTCATGCTCTGCACAGCCTCAAGACATGGCATCCTCTGCCCCAGCCACTCCAGTTCCAGCCATGGCCAAAAGGGGCCAAGGTACAGATTGGGCCATGGCTTCAGAGGGTGCCAGCACCAAGTCTTGGCAGCTACCACATTGTGTTGGACCTGTGGGTGCACAGAAGGCAAGAGCTGAGGTTTGGGAACTTCCACCTAGATTTCAGAGAATGTATGGAAATGCTTGGATATCAAGGCAGAAGTCTGCTGCAGGGGTGGCACCTTCGTGGAGACCCTCTACTAGGGCAGTGCAAATGGAAAATGTGGGGTTGGAGCCCCCACACTGAGTCCCCACTGGGTGACTGCCCAGTGGAGCTGTGAGAAGAGGGCCACTGTCCTTCAGATCCCAGAATGCTAGCTCCACCAGCAGCTTGCATCATGTGCCTGGAAAAGCTGCAGGCACTCAACACCAGCTCTGAAAGCAGCCAGGGGAGCTGTACCCTGCAGAGCAATAAGGGCAGAGCTGCCCAAGGCCATGGGAGCATACCCCTAACACGAGTATTCTCTGAATGTGATTCATGGTGTCAAAGGAGATCATTTTGAAGCTTTAAGATGTAATAACTGTCCTGCTGAGTTTTGAACTTGCCTGGGACCAGTTTCCCCTTTCTTTTAGCCAATTTCTCCCTTGCGAAATGAGAGTATTTACCCAATGCCTGTACTCCCTTTGTATCTTGGAAGTAACTAATTTGTTTTTTATTTTACACACTCATAGGACAAAGGGACTTACCTTGTCTCAGGTGAGACTTTGGACTGTAGACTTTGGTGTTCATGCTGAAATGAGTTAAGACTGGGGGACTGTTGAGAAGGGATCATTGTATTTTGCAATGTGAGCAGGACATAAAACTTGGGAGGGGCCGGGGCAGAATGATGTGGTTTGGATTTGTGTCCCTGCCCAAATCTCATGTTGAATTGGAGGAGGGGCATGGTGGCAGGTGACTGTGGATCCTGGGAGTGGATTTCCCCCTTGCTGGTCTCATGATAGTGAGTGAGTACTCACAAGATCTGATTGTTTAAAATTATCAGAATTTTTGAGATGAAATTGACCTACCCCTCATTTAAGAATCTTATCAAAAATTGGTTTCAATGTCTATATCTGAGTTGTAGTAATATAAAACAAATTTTACACATTTTAATGAGAGCTTGCCTGATTAAAAGTAATGATACACAAAAATAGTTACCTGATTTTGTTCTATACAGTTCCATTTTATTTATGATAGACTAAAAAAGAAAAATGGAAAATGAAGTCCAAGACTTTATTTTCATTGCTCAACTATTGTATTTTAATTACTAAGTACATGCCCATGCATATGGACATATCATTGGCACTTTTCTGAAGAATTAAATTAAAAATTACAAAGTGCACAAGATTTAAAAATTGGGAGAAATTTACAAAATTTTTTTGTCTTTTATTTAATTTATGTATCATATCACAGTTCAGCTCTGACACTGCTCCTAAGGAATCACATGGACATAGTTATGTGCATACAAGCAAAATAAATAGATTCATGAATGCAAATAATTTATAATGATAAGAGTTAAAGTTTGTTGAAGGGTTTAAATACTTTTTTTAAAGTGACTCCTGAATTTTTTATATTTTAGAGTTGATTAAAAAATAAGGTCCAACAGGCAAAATTTTAATACATGAGTCTTTACCATCTTCTCCTGTAAATCCCCATAAAGTCCACAGAAAACTTTTAGACAATAACTGCATCACTCCAGCCAAACCACAGAAAACAGCAGTCCTACCCCAATCCTCACCATGGTGTGAAGCCTACACTTTCATGTTTGTCTGACTACAGCAGGCACCTCACACAACCTTGTGGTGTCACAGAAGACATATTCATTCTTGTGAGGCAGTACCAATCCCCTCTACCTAATGTGAGTGGAGACCAGTTGAGGAGCCTGCTCTTCTGATATGAACAGGAGACAGGGAAATACAGGGTAGAAGAGGGCAGATTCCTGGCAAAGGCTCCACCCTAAAGCCTGAAGACCTGCGACCCTAAATGAGGACAGTCATTTCTGTCTTCATACCCAAAAAGTTGCCTTTTGGCCCGCCACACTTTCATCCTCCCCCGATATAAACCTGAGACCTTAGCGGGCACACACACAAGCGGCGGAACATTGGGACCAGCAGATCAGCAATGGCCTAACAACGTGGCAGAGAAAGAGAGAAGAGAGACGTCTGGAGGCAGAGGGGAGTTCAGCGGGGGTGGGTCAGAGAGGAGTCCGGCGGCTGGGCAGCCTGACACCAGGAAAAGTCCACGTTCCCACTCCATCCACCCATTCTGGCTCCCCATCCATCTCGCTTGGAGCCACCTCCATCACTCAATAAAATTTTGCACTCATCCTTAAAGCCCACGTGTGATCTGAGTCTTCCGGTACACTGGGTAAGGACCTGGTATATAAAAGGCTGTCACACCGGCGCCTGCCCTTGCAGTAAGACAGAGGGTCCATGGAGCTGATTAATACACAAGCGGTCTGCAGATGGCAAATCTAAAAGCACTTAGTAACATGTGCCCACAATGGCTTCGGGAGTCACAGACACCACCCCCAGACGCTGCTGTGGGGCTGGAGCCCAAAAGCGTTCCTGCAGGCGTCTCCATCTGTCGGTCTGCCTGCATGCTCTCCCTAGGGGTTTGAGCTGCAGGGTGACCAAGCAGGTGATACCCCTGTCACACATCCTGTGAGGGGAATCAGGGAACTCTCTCATTTCACTCCCACAGATACTCAGAGATAAAGAGACACTTTTCACCCTCCCTATTGGGGTAGGTCAGTAGAGGTGTAGTGGAAAACCAGGGCTGTATCAAAGCAGGCCTTCCGGAGAGTGAAATTCCTACATCAGCAGCAATAATGCAAATCTCCCCATCTGGGTCAATGGAGGCCAAAACTAAAACCTAGACTTCCATCAACATTGGGCAGGAATGTTAATTCACTTGCTATGAGTCATAGATAGCTTAAAAGTAAGGTGAAATGGCTACAGAAAATAAAACAATAGGACATCCATAATATTCCAAATAAAAATCATAATCATCCCTCATAAGTTTATTCAGTTCTATGCAGTTGATTTTTGTCCTACAAAATTTTGGATTAGCTGTCTCAAGATCCTATCTGTTTTTAGATTAGAGTTTTCAGTATTCTGACTCAATCCATTTATATGACTAAGAGTTGTTTTTTGAGTGTGTGTGTGTATGTGTTTGTTTTGTTCTGTTTTGTTTTGACAGGGTCTCATTCTATCACCCAGGCTGGAGTGCAGTAGTGCAATCTCAGCCCATTGCAACCTCTGCCTCCTGGGCTCAAGTGATCCTCCCACCTCAGCCTACTGAATAATGGGGACTACAGGCATGTGTTACCATGCCTGGCTAATTATTATTATTATTATTATTATTATTATTATTATTATTATTATTATTTTGTAGAGAGAGATGGGATTTCACCAGGTCACTCAGGCTGGTTTCAAACTCCTGGACTCCAGTAATCCACCTGCCTCGGCCTCCCAAGATACTGAAATTTCAGGCATAAGCCACCGCGCATGGCCTGAGAGTTGTTAAAGTGATGCTATCAGAATCTTGAGGCCAAAATCACCTGGCATAGTCGTGTTACATGGGGCTCTAAGACAATCTATCTGTTAAAACCAAAGCATGCTGGCCTGATTGCAAGAGCTTTCAGGAAAGCATCAGAGCAAAATAAAATACTGTCTATAGATGACAAGAAACTTAAAATGTTCATGATTATATGTCCATGATGTGCTATTTCATACAAATTGGATGACTTTTTGTAACCAGCAAAAGAACCCTGAAACTCATTTCAAAGAAATAAAGGGAACAAAAAATAAATTGGTATAGTTATTGTTCCTCCAGACCTCCATTTCGAGCAGCACTTCTTTCTCTGCATACTTATACTGACACCAACAGACAATGATGGCAGCAAATCTCAGAATCCTGTAATGCCTGAATTTATGAGAATAGCCTATTCTTAATCTGATAGAATTCTGAGGAAAAATGGTGGCACATGCTTAGACCTGGCAATGAATAAAGGGCCCAGGGATTGCTTGAGAGCTATTTTTCCATTTTGCAGAGACAATAACACCATCTCTTTCTTTACTATCTAAAAAGGAAACAATGATCAAAATATCTACTGAGTTCTGAAGCCAATGAACATATATTTTCTTCTGACTCTAGCACACACACAGCCTGGAGGTTCATTTTATTGGTCATAATCTGTAAAGAGGTTGCACAATGCTGCACTGTTTTCAATAGTGATAAGGAAGTAATAATTTATATTTAGACTTTGAAATTTCTTTAGCATATTACAACTAAAAATGTGAGTATTTACATATATATGTGTATATACATTATTTAGTTTTTGTGTGTGGATAGGTGCCATCATTAAAATAATACATTCTATTGTTTAAGTAACTTTGATTTTGGTAAGTTCATCTATAGAAGTCACCCAACAGGTTCTTCAAGAAAAGCTAGTTTTAAGATAAGTCTTTAATTTTGTGTGTTTTAATATAGCCCCTCCAGATGAACACAATGGATTAAACAGCAATCAATTCAAATGAAATTTATTCTCAATTATAGTGTCTCATAAGACCTTTTATTGATATACATACCGTAGTAAATGAATCACAATATGCAATGTTTTAATAGAGTATTTCCTAGTTTGAAACAATTAATTTTAAATGAATCTGGTTTTTGTTTTTGTTTTTTTTTTTTTTTGAGACAGAGTTTTGCTGTTTGTCGCCCAGGCTGGAGTGCAATGGCGTGATCTCGGCTCACTGCATCCTCTGCTTCCCGGGTTCAAGAGATTCTCCTGCCTCAGCCTCCTGAGTAGCTGGGATTACAGGTGCCTGCCACCATGCCCAACTAATTTTTTGTATTAAATGAATCTTAAAAATAAAAGCAATATAGTATTATGCGGTGTGCCTACAGAATAGATTGATAAACATCAAAGGCAATTGTAGATTGATTAGGAAAATAGTATATCAAATAAAACTTTCTCATTTAAAGATATTATCTGAAATCACAACAGCCAAGATAGATGGAAGAAATTACTTTTGCATCTTCTCAGATGGTGCGTATATTCTGACCTCAAACTCCGAAAGTTTTGTCTGGAACGTGTGGCTGATAAACCTAAGGGAATGAGAGCTCCATCAATGCTTTCTGGGTTATTTAGTGAACTGTTGTATAAAGCATGAGGCCCTTGGATATAAATTGTGTAGAATTCACAATGTCAGAGACTAAAACAGTCTCATTCAATTAATTTCCTAAGCTTAACAATATGAAGATAGAACATAGATTGCCACTTGTTGATCTAAAGGTGAGCATTGTGACAGATCCTTGAATCAGCTAATAACACCAAATATTTAAGACAAGTTTACAGGAAATTAATGACATTTATTTTAATGTTCAAAATAAATTTAAATTTTAGTAGAGAATGAACATTTTAAAAAATCACTTTATTTTGTATAATTGACATATTAAAAGATGTACATATTTAATATGTTCAACTTAATCAGTTTGAAGAGAAGTATATACCTGTGACAATATCACCACCAAGGTCATAGACATATGTATTACCTCCATTTTCTCCTACTCTCCTTTATTATTATTATGTTTGTGTATGTGTGTGGTAAGAACACTTAACGCAAGATCTACTCTCTTAGAAAACTTTATACAATACAGTATTGTTAGCGATAGACACTATGCTGTGCATTAGATCTTGCATAAGTGACATTTTGTACACTATGATCATCATCTCACCATGTCCCACCCACACATGCCTTCACCACAGCCCCTCGCAATCAGCATTCTACTCTCTGCTTCTAGTTTGACTAATGTGTATTCCACATATAAGTGAGATTATACAGTACTTGTCCTTCTGTGTCTGGCTTGTTTCACTTACTATGTGGTCCTCCAAGTCCATCCATGTTGTCACAAATGGTAGAATTTCCTTCTTTTTTTTGAAGGTCAAATTATATTCCACTTCATGTATACACACAATTTCTTTATTAATTTGTCCTTTAATGAACATTTAGGCTGATTCCATATTGTAGTTATTGTGACTAATGCTGCAATGAATGTGGGAATGGAAGTATCTCTGTGAGATCGTGATTTCTATTCTTTAAAATAAATACCCAGAAGGGGAACTGCTGTATCATTTGGTAGTTCTGCTTTTAATTTTTTTGAAGAATCCCATCACAGCTTAGTGCTGTCCTAAAGGTAGTGAGTTCTCATGATATTTGGTGGTTTAAAAGTGTGTGGCAACACCCCTCCCACTCTCTTTTTTTGCTCTTGTTCTGGCCATGTGATGCAGCTGCTCCCAGGTAGCTTTGTGCCACAACTGTAAGCTTCCTGAGGCCAACCCAGAAGCTGAGCAGATGCTAGTTCTGTGCTCCTATAGCATGCAGAATCATGAGCAAATTAAACCTCTTTTCATTACAAATTACCCAGCCTCAGGTATTCCTTTATAGTAATGCAAGAATGGCCTTACACACTGCACACTGTTTATTATAATAATAAATTTATATTCCTCCCAATATGCACAGTGGTTCATTTTTCTCCATTCTTCAATAATCTTTTATATTTAAAAATAATATCTATACTAACAATTATGAGATGATATATATCTCATCATGGTTTTGATTTGCATTTTCTTGATGGCTAATCATGTTGAATACCTTTTTAATATGCATGTTAGCATTTAGATGCCATATTTAAAGAAATGTCTATCTAGGTTCTTTGCCTATTTTTAAATTGGTTTACTTATTTATTTATTTTTCCTATTGAGTTGTAGGACTTATTAGATGTATGGCTTGCAAATAATTTCTTTCATTCCTTAAGTTGACTCTTCACTGTTGAATGCTTTTTTGGTGTGAAGAAGCTTTGTAGTTTGATATAACCCAATAATCTATTTTTTCATTTGTTTCCTGTGTTTTTGACGTCATGTCCAAAATCTCATTGCCTAGACCAATGTCAAGGAGACTTCTCCTTATGTTTTCTTTTAGCTTTCTAGCTTCAAGACCTACATTTGAGTCTTTACTTCATTTTGAGTTGATATTTTTATATGGTGTGAGCTAAGGGTCTAATTTTATTGTTCTATGTGGATATCTACATATACTGATACCATTTATTGAGGAAGCTCTCCCTTCCCTATTTTGTATTCTCAGAGCACTTGTTGAAGTTCAGTTTACCTATATTTGTGGGTTTATTTCTAGACTCTTTAATCTGCTTCATTGGTTTCTGTGTTTTCCTGTAATCAAAACAGCATGGAATTGGCAGAAAACAACTTTGTAGTATATTAGCTTTGTAGTATACTTTGAAATCTGATAGTGTGATTCCACCAGCTTTGTTGTGTTTACTCAAGATTGGCTTGGCTATTCGTGGTCTTCTAAGGTTCCTTTTGAATTTTAGGATTTTTTTTTCTATTTCTGTAGAAAATGCCTTTGAAATCTTAATAGGAATTATATTTAATCTGTAGATCAGTTTGGGTAACAATATGGTTTGGATTTGTGTCCCCACCCAAATCTCATGTTGAATTATAATCTTCAGTGTTGGAGGTGGGGACTGGTAGAAGGTGAGTAAACCATGGGGGTAGATCCATCACAAATGATTTAGCACCATTTTCCCTTGGTACTGTACACTGATAGAGTTCTCACAAAATCTGACTGTTTAAAAGTCGGCAGCACCCCTCCACTTCTCTTTCTTCTTTCTGTTCTGGCTATGCAAAGTACTGGCTCCCCCTTGGCCTTCTTCCATGATTGTAAGCTTACTGAACACTCTCCTAGGAGCTGAGAAGATACCAGTGTCATGCTTTCTGTACAGCCTGTGGAACCATGAACCAAGTAAACCTCTTTTCTTTATAAATTGCTCAGCCTCTGGTATTTCTCTATAGCAATGTGAGAATGGACTAATACAGAAAAATGGTACTGAGGAGTTGGGCATGGCTATGAAGATACCTGAAAATGTGAAAGCAACTTTGGAACTGGGTAACAGGCAGAGGTTGGAAGAGTGTGAAGGGTCAAGAAGAAGACAGAAAGATGAGAGAGAATTTGGAACTTCATAAAGACTTGTTGAATCATTGTGAATCAAATGCTAATACTGATGTGGACAGAGATGGCTGGGCTGATGAGGTTTCAGTGGAAATGAGAAAGTTATTGGGAACTGGAGCAAAGGTCACTTTTGCTATGCTTTAGCAAAGACCTTGACTGCATTGTGCCCCTGCTCTAGGAATCCGGTGAAATTTGAACTTGAGAGTGATGGTTTAGGGTATCTGGCAGAAGAAATTTCCAAGCAGCAAAGCATTCAAGATGTGCCCTGGCTGTGTCTAACAGCCTATGCTCATATGTGTGAACAAAGAAATGACTATTACAAGTAGTATGAATATTTTAATGGTATTGATTTTTTCACTCTATGAACTTGGGATATCTTTTCATTTCTAGTTGTGTCTTCTTCAACTTCTCTCATCAGTGTTTAATATTTTTCAGGTTACAGGTTGTTCCTTGGTTAAATTGGTTAAATTTTTCTTAAGTAATTTACCCTTTGTAATGCTATTATAAATGGGATTGCTTTTTTAATTCTTTTTTGAGTTTATGTTTTATAGCCCTAATATGTTTTAATAGCCCTAATAATTTTTGAACAGTCCCAGTAAGCTCCATCCAGCAGTTTAGTAGTCCTTTATATTTGAGATAATCTGAAATATTCATATTTTGAGATACTTCCAAAATGTACCTTGCTTCAACTTACTCTGGGTAGTATGGAACTGTCAAATATTTTTGCTCTTCCAACTTTTATTTTAGGTCCAGGTGGTACATGTACAATTTTGTTGTTTGGGCAAATGGCGTGTTGCTGGGGTTTGGTGTACAAATGATTTTGTCACCTAGGTAATGAGCATAGTGTATGTCAGGTAGTTTTCCAATCCTCACTTTCTTCTCACCCTCCACCCTCAAGTAAGTCCCAGTGTCTATTATTTCCCTCTTTGTGACTATGTGCTCTCAATATTTAGCTTTCACTTACTAAACTGTGAACAGAAGGTATTTGGTTTTCTGTTCCTGCATCAATTTGCTTAAGATACTGGCTTCCTGCTGCACCCATGTTGCTGCAAAGGACATGATTTTTTAAAACTGCATAGTATTCCATGGTATCATGGTATATATGTACCACATTTTCTGTATCCAGTCTACTCTTGTAAGGTTATTGTGAAAAGTGCTGCAATAAACATACAAGTGAATGCATCACTGTGGTAGAATGATTTCTATTCCTTTGGGTACATACCCAGTAAAGGGATTGCTGGAGAAACCCTAGTAAATACCATTCTGGACATAGACCTTGGCAAAGATATCATGATGAAGTCTCCAAAAGCAATTGCAGCAAAAACAAAAATTAACAAATGTAGCATAATTAAACTAAAGAGCTTCTGCACAGCAAAAGAAGCTATCAATAGAGTTTATAGAAAACCTACAGAATGGGAGAAAATATTCACAAAGAATGCATTTGACAAAGGTCTAATATACAGAATCTATAAGAAACTCAAACAACTCAATAAAAAAGACCCTATTAAAAAGTGGGCAAAAGACATGAACAGACCATTCTCAAAAGGAGACATATAAGCACCAACAAACAAATGAAAAAATGTTCAACATCATGATTATCAAAGAAATGCAAATGAAAACTACATTCAAATTAAAATGGGATACCATCTTGCATAAATTGGAATGACTATTATTAAAAAAACCAAAAAGTAACAGATGCTGTTGAGGCTGCAGAGAAAAGGAAACACTTATACACTGCTGATAGAAATGCAAATTCATTCAGCCATTGTGGAAAGTGGTTTAAAAATTTTTCAAAGGAGTTAAAATAGAACTATCAAGTATTTTAAATGGAATATTTTAGCAAATAGAATAATACTCTATTAAAACCAGCTTGAAAATTACTTAAATAACTTTTGATTTGTAAAGTGGTTTGGAAATTTCTCAAAGAACTTAAAATAGAACCACCAAATATTTTAAAGGGAAGATTTTTAGCCAATAGAGTAATACTTGGCTTATAAATGTGAAATAAGTGAATATAGTTCTTCCAGGGGCAAGTTTAGCAGTAAAATAGGAGGAAACTTCAAAAATACCAGAGTTGTTATGAACTGAATGACATATTTTACTTTATTTGCCTTAAAAACTGAATTACCTCTCTTCCTATTTGAGTACTCTTTCTTTTTTCCTCTTGCATGATTGCCCTGGCCAGAACTTCCAAACTATGTTGAGTAAGAGTGGTGAGAGAAGGCATCTTTTTCTTGTGCCAGTTTTCAAGGGGAATGCTTCCAGCTTTTGCCTATTCAGTATGAAATTGGCTGTAGGTTTGTCATAAATGACTCTTCTTATTTTGAGGTATGCTCCTTCAATACCTAGTTTATTGAGAGTCATTAACATGAAGGAATGTTGACTTTTATTGAAAACCTTTTCTGTGACTATTGAGATAATCATGTGGTTTTGTTTGTAGGTCTGTTTATGTGATTAATTACATTTATTTATTTGCATATATCAAACCAGATTTGCATCCTGGGGATGAAGCTGACTTGATCGTGGTGGATAAGCTTTTTGATGTGCTGCTGGATTCGGTTTGCCAGTATTTTGTTGAGGATTTTTGCATTGATGTTTATCAGTGATATTAGCCTGAAGTTTTCTTTCTTTGTTGTTGTTGTATCTGTGCCAAGTTTTGGTATCAGAATGATGCTGGCCTCATAAAATGAGTTAGGAAGCCAAACTGTCTTTGTTTGCAAATAACATGATCTTATATCTAGAAAACCCCACTGACTCAGCTCGTAAGCTTCTTAAACTGATAATCAATTTCAGCAACATCTCAGGATACAAAATCAATATGAAGAAATCACAAGCATTCCTATACACCAACAACAGACAAGCAGAGAGCCAAATTATGAATGCACTCCCATTCACAATTGCCACAAAGAGAATAAAATACCTAGGAATACAGATAACAAGGGAAGTGAAGAACCTGTTCAAGGAGAACTACAAACCACTGCTCAAGGAAGTCAGAGAGGACACCAGCAGATGGAAAAACTTTCCATGTTCATGAATATGAAGAATCAATATCATGAAAATGACCACACTGCCCAAAGCAATTTATAGATTTGATTCTTTTCCCTTTAAACTACCATTGACATCCTTCACAGAATAAGAAAAAAAGAAAACTATTTTAAAATTCATACGAAACCCAAAACGAGCTTATATAGCCAGGACAATCCTAAGCAAAAAGAACAAAGCCGGGGACACCATCTACCTGACTTCAAACTATACTTCAAGGTTTTAGTAACCAAAACAACATGCTACTGGTACAAAAACAAACACATAGATCAATGGAACAGAATAGAGAACCCAGAAATAAGGCCAGGAACATACAACTATCTGGTCTTTGACAAATTTAACAAAAACAAGCAGTGGGGAAAGGACAGCAGGAACCTTACAGGCAAAGCGAGAATAAAATTACATACTCAATTGTTAGGGAGTTAAAACAAACAAACAAAAAAACCCTGTCAACCATGGATACTATATCCAGTGAAATGATCCTTCATAAATGAAGGAGAAAGAAATCTTACCTAGAAAAACATAAGATGAGGGAGTTCATCACCACTAGACTGAACGTCCAAGAAATGCTCAAGGAAGTCCCAAGTTTGGAAGTGAAAGGACAACATTCACCATTATGAAAACTCATGAATATATAAAACTCACTGGTAAACGAAACACACAAATTAGGATGAGAAAGAACACAAATGGTGCCACTGTGGAAAACCATTAAATCAGAATGAGGAGCAGCACAAGAAAAAGAAAGAAAGAAACAAACAAAATCAAAATAACTAGAAAACGATTACCATTAGGAGATATACCTAATGTAAATGACTAATGAATGGGTGCAGCAAACCAACATGGCACATGTACACATATGTAACAAGCCTGCACGTTGTGCACGTGTACCCTAGAACGTGAAGTATAATAATAAAAGAAGACCAAAAATATATGTAAAAAAGAACAAAACTTCACATATCAATAATAACCTGGAACATAAATGGATTCAATTCTCCACTTACAAGATATAGACTGGATGAATGGAGAAAAAAACAAACAAACATGATCCAACTATATGCTGCCTATAGGAAATGCATTTTATCTATAGAGACACATATAGACTGAAAGTAAAGAGATGAAAAAAGATATTCCATGCAAACAGAAATCAAAAGCTAAAAGGAATAGTTACACTTATATCAGATAAAATGGACTTTAATTGAAAACTAGTAAAATACAACAAAGAAGGTCAATATATAATGATAAAAGGATTAACCTAGTAAGAGGATGTAACAATTATAAATATGTGTACATCCAATGCTGGAACACTCAGATTGATAAAGCAAATATTACTAGATGCTAAGAGAGAAATCAACTCCAATGCAGTCATAGTGAGGGATTCAACATCCCACTCTGACCATCAGACAGATCATGCAGGTAGGAAATTGACAGAAAAAGTTGCATTTTAAGTGGATTTTAGAACAAAAAGACCTAACAGACAGCTACAGAACATTTTATTGAACAGCTACAGAATAAAATGCTTCTCAATAGCACATGAAAAATTCTCCAGGATAGAACATATCTTAGGCCAAAAAACAAGTCTGAAAATTTAAAATATAAAATAATATCAACTATCTTGTCAGACCACCACAGGGGAATAAAACTAGAAATTAAACCCCATAGGAAGTTTCGAAAATATACAAATAGATAAAAATTAAACAACATGTTCCTGAATAACCACTAGGTCAATGAAGAAATTAAGATGGAAATCAACAAATTTTGAAACAAATAAAAATGGAAACAGAATACACCAAAACCTGTGGGATGCAGCAGAAGCAGTGTTAAGAGGTTAGTTTAAGCCATAAATGCCTACATCAAAAAAGTAGAATGAGTTTTAATAAACAACCTAATGGTACACATCAAAATAACTAGAAAAGCAAAACTGAACCAAACCAAAAATTAGCATAAAGAAGGAAATAATATATAATTCTTAGGTACAGTATATATAAAAGATAATGTATTTTATTAGAAATTAGAGTATTAAATAAATGACAAAATTATACATTTCAGAAAAATTAAATGATGGTTTTATATATATATATGTTATTGTAGGTTTTAAGTAGACAAAATCAACAATGCTTTATACTATGTCATACTGGGATGTCATTTATTTGCTTTGACGCGCGCAAAATCTTTAAATGCATAGGATAATTATTCAGAATTTTTTACGCAGTTTCTTATTGAATGTTCTATTAGAAATTAATGTATAGTTATAGAGACAGATGTTCTATTAGCAATGTAAAAACCATATTTCCCTAAATTTTGTGAATAAAGAGTTAAGGAATACATTTCAAAATATTTTTACTGATTTTGCTTCCATATTGTAAAAGGCAACTCTATGCAGTAACATTTTTTTCATTTATGGCTGACGAAATGTTTGAACTATTTAAAGCCTGCAAATCTTATCTACCTCCCACCAGTGGAATTTAATGACAACTCGTCTGTTGAATTAGCTTGTTCAGTGAACAAATCTGAAATGCAGCAATTATGAAAAAGCAATATCATACATACAGTGACATTTTCATAAACAAGTACCTACTGAGACAAAATTTTTCTATTATTATTTTTGATGTTTCAGATTCAATCAACCTGGAATACCCAATTTTGTAAGGTCAAGTTTTGCATGACTTTCTTTCTCATAATTGTAACAACTTGACTCTGCTATAGTCATATGGCAACTGCTTATGCCTTGGAGTTTGCTCTTAATTGTAACTAACATCTCCAAACACACAAAACAAGTCTTTCCATACTTGTAGTAAATTACTCTAGGCATGGCGTTTTCTAGGCCTCAGGAGATAATAGAGTATACTAACTAGATTTCCGACTATACAGCTTGAATAATGGGGTGCAAGTTCTAGCTCTTGGAACTAGAAACCAAGAGCTGGAAACACTAAAAGCCAGGTAACTTTAAACACGTTAGGTAACATCTTTGAGGGACAATTTTTTATTTGTAAAATACCTAGCTACTTCGAGTATCTTTGATCTAATTTGTAAAATACATTATTTAACATCGTTTGCTAGATTAAGTGTGGTAATATACACCAAGCTGGAGAATATAGATAGCTCTCAAGTTATCTCAGTAACAAAATCATTATTTTGAATGTAATTTGTATCAAAATCTAATTGTTTAAGAAGAATTGGGGTAGAGGGAATTGCTGAAAAACAAAACACTGCTTTGGGATAATGTTGGAAGGAAAGAAAGAAACCTAATATCCCTACCCGACATCTATTCTAAATAGATTTAAAATGTGGGTAAATCACTTTATGACTTTGTTTCTGATTCCTTTATATGTGATCTAAAGGGCTCAGATTAGATGATCACTTAAAATCTTTATTTTTCTAACAACCCTAAATTAAATGCACATTATAAATTAGTTAGGCATGCAGATGATATATGTCACTTTTGGCTAGAGAATGCACAGATTGTCTGTGGGAGATCGTCTTATTATTCACTATAACAAATTAATGCTGTAAGGCTGCTTAGAGCAGCTGAGTATTATAAATCTCACGTCAGAAATAACTCTCCTTTCATGACTACTAATACCTACATATACTGTTATCATAGAGACCATATAGAAGATTATATCCCAGATATGATGACCATTCAGTCAGAAGGACTTCCCAGTGCCTTCCCTTCTGGCATTATAGTTGAGAAGCTTTCTTCCCAGATCCAAAGAGCCATGGGTTTTGTCACTATTCTGTCTTATATATATCAGCAGAGATTATTGCTGGAAGGACACTGATTATCCTCAATCTTAAAGAGTCAAGAGTTGAGTCAACGAGATCCTGTGTATTAAGAAGTTTTCACATATATCATAGTAACATTTTTAATATTCAAAGGACAATTAAAATGTTTATTTTCCATAAAGTATAAAATACAAAACCACTTTCTTAAGTTTATCTTTTAAATAACAACTCTTTTGATATGTAATTAACATAACTTTCAAACTCTCATTTTACATGTACAATTCAGTCATTTGAGTATATCCACAGATTTGTGCAATCATCAGCATAATTTAATTACTGAATATTTTCATCCCTCTAAAAGAAGCCCCATATAAAATTCAGTCACTTTCTCATTTCTGTCTTCCCCTGGAAAACAGTAAGCTACTTTCTGATTACATGTATTTACATGTAATGAACATTGTATATAAATGGAATCATATAACATATTTTTTTTTGTATTTGTTTTCCTTCACTTAGCTCATTTTTAAGGTTCATCCATGTTGCAGCATATAATATATATATATACACACACGTATACACATTTATAAATTTATAAATTTCTCACAAACATGTTTACATTTTATGATTTTTATACATCTTCAATTTCAATATAAGGGATATTTACTAAGTTGATGCAAATAATAGGAACCTTTTTAGAAGAGCTATTTTCTAAGCACTTTGTAACGGGTTATCAAACAAGAATGTTAAGGCCAGAACATACTCCAAGATCAACCACATGCTTGACCATAAAGCAAATCGCAATAAATTTTAAAAATTGAAGTCATACCAGCCATACTCTCAGCTCACAGTGGAAGAAAAACAGAAATCAACACCAAGAAGATCTCCCAAAACTACACAATTATATGGAGATTAAACAATTTCCCCCTGAGTAACTTCTGGTTAAACAATGAAACTAAGGGAGCAATCAAACAAATCCTTAAAATAAATGAAAACAGAGATACAATACACTAAAATTTCTGAGATGCAGCAAAAGCAGTAAGAGAAAGTTTATAGCACTTAATATATACCTCAAATAGCTCTCTAACAATCTAACATCACACCTAGAGAAACAAGAAAAATAAGAACAAATTAACTACAAATCTAGCAGAAGAAATAACTAAAATCAGAGCAGAGCTGAATGAAATAGAGAAAGAAAAGTTCATACAAATAATCAAAAGAACCAAAAATTGTTCAGGGTGAATGCTTTTGGGTGTCAGAAGGAGCAAACTCTGTGTGGCCTCATGGTGGCATATAGGGGGCTACCTGCTACCCCTGAAGCCTCCCAGGGTGTATTACAGTGTTCTTTTAGCTAAGCCATCTTCAGATGGCTTAAATGTTAACAGCTCAGCGGGCCCTCTGTCTTTTCATGTAAGATATCTTCCTTCTACTAGCGAGGGCCCAGTGTCAGTGTGACAGCCTTTTGTATCTGCACTCATGACTCCCAAGCTCTTGTCCAGTATCTAGGAAAAATAAAGTCACAGAACAAATTGAATGATGGTAAGTGCAGGGGATGTTGTTGCTGATAAAGTGGCTCTCAGAGGGAAGGGGAACTGAAAAGGGGATGGGGTGAGGGGTAGGTAATCTTCTCCTGAAGCCTGGCCATCTCTGGCCAGATTCTTCACAAAAGTTACACCATCAAGCTGTCCCTCTGAAGTCAAGCTGCTTCTCTCCAATGTCCAGCTGTAGTTACCAATGTCCAGCTGCTTCTCCTCTCTGCCAGCTGAGTCTGGGGTCTTTATAGGCACAGGATAGAATGGGGCGGGGCCATGCATGTTTCAGGAAAAGGCAACATTTAAGTGTGGAAACAGAGATGTAAGTTCTCACTTTGGGCTACAGGTTAAGGCTTCCTGGATTGAGGGTTGGGTTTTCTCAGGACCCACCCTTTTCTGCCTACTGTAGCTATCAATATTAAGAACCTTTTTGTATACCTTGGGGCTCTCTGTTTGTCTTCTTTTGAGAAATGTCTGCTGAAGTCCTTTGCCCATTTTTAAATAAAAGTTATTTGGTTTATTTTTGCTTCTGAGTTGTGGAAGATACTTATATATTTTGGATATTAACCAGACAGATGGTTTGCAAATATTTACTCCCATTCTGATGGTTGCTTTCTCACTCTATTGAGTGTTTCCTTTGCTATGCAAAAGCTTTTCAGTTCAATGTAGTCCATCCTATTTGTCTATATTTGTTTTGTTACCTGGGATTTTGGTGTCAAATCAAAGAAATTATTACCAAAAGCAACATTAAGAAGCTTTTCCTTTACGTATTTTTCATGGAATTTTTTAGTTTTAGGTCTTCATTTAAGTCTTTAATCCACTTTGAGTTGATTTCTTGTGTATGGTGCAAGATAGAGTTCTGATTTTGTTCTTTTGCATGTGGAAACCCAGTTTTCCCAACACCATTTAAGAAAAGATCCTGTCCCCATTCTGTGTTCTTGGCACTCTTGCTGAAGATCAATTAACTGTACATGTGTGGGTTTATTTCTGGGCTCTCTATTGGCCTACATATCTGCCTTTATGCCAGTACTGTTAGTAGCATTCCTATTTTTTATTTATTCATATACTGTAATTATCCAATGCATTTTACTATTTAAACAATAAAAAGTTATATTTTAGATCTACTAAGAATAAGAAAATACATATATATATAATATATATATATAATATATACTATATTTTTTTTTTTTTTTTTACATAAAAATCTTTACCACTGGCCTGACATGTGGGTCACACCAGTAATCCTAGCACTTCGGAGGCTGAGCAGGTGATTCATCTGAGGTCAGGAGTTTGAGTCAGCCTGACCAACATGGTGAATCCCTGTTTCTACTAAAAGTCACAAATTAGCCGAGAGTTGGGTGCACATCTGTAATCCCCACTTACTTGGAGGCTGAGGCAGAATAAATCACTCGAACCGGGAGGCGGAGTTGCAGTGAGCCAAGATTGTACCATACACTCCAGCTGGCAAAAAGAGTGAAATTTGTCTCAAAAAAAAAAAAAAAAAAAAAAAAAAAAAATTACCCCAATGCTCTTTATGTAAATCTGCATTTCTGACCTATATAGTTTCATTTTTCTCTAAGTTCTATTAAATTTTTTTTTTTTTTTTTTTTTTTTTTTGCATGGCTGGCCCTCTGGTAATAATTCATTTAGTTTTTGTTTGAGAAAGTCTTTCTTTTCTCTTTCACATTAGAAGGATATTGCCCTGGGAATGGAATTCTATATTTGTGAGTTGTGTGTTTCTTTTTCCCTGTAACACTTTAAATATATCATGCCACTTTCTTCTTGCTTGTTTTCTTTGATTTCCAATGAGATCACCTG
This sequence comes from Rhinopithecus bieti, assembly GCF_001698545.2. NCBI lineage: Eukaryota > Metazoa > Chordata > Mammalia > Primates > Cercopithecidae > Rhinopithecus > Rhinopithecus bieti. The sequence goes on from NW_016819032.1 coordinate 1,979,988, forward strand.
TAATTCTTAAAATTGTTCTTCTGGCTTCTTTCAAAAAATTTGTTTTTGTCTTTGGTACTCTGCAGTTTGAATGTAATATGCTTACATTTAGGTGTGTGTGTGTGTGTGTGTGTGTGTGTGTGTGTGTGTTTATTCTGTTTGGTGCTCTCTGAGCTTCCTAGAACTGTGGTTTGATATTTGTCAATAATTTTGGAAGATTCTAACCTGTTATTATTTCACATATTTCTTCTGCTTTGTTCTTCTTTTAGTATCTTTCTTGTGTTATTATGCCCGTGTTGCATTTGTCTCATAGTTGTTACACATTCTGTTATATTTTTTCTTCTCTATTCTTTTTATCTTTTCCATTCACCTTGGAAAGTTTCTACTGACATATCTAAAAGGTCAATAATTTTTTCTTTGTCTGTGCCCAGTCCATTAAAGAGCTCATCAGTGGCTTTAGCCATTTCTCTTACAGTAATTTTGAGTCTAGCCTTTCTTTTCAGTCTTTGTTAGAACATACCTCTCTGTTTGCATTACTTGTTTGTTTTTGTGTGTTTTCTACTTTTTCTATTAGATCTCTTAAGTTCCTTGTTCGAGCACTCCAAGACTGTATTTATTATATATGATTCTTTTTGTGATGCTTACTTTGTTTCTTCAGACTTTTTGTTTGTTTTTGCTTTTAAGCATTCTTTCTTTTATGGAAAGCCTATCATGATGTATCAAGTATTAAGAATTTGAGACAAATTGTCCTTTATTGTGGGGTTTATGTTAAACTGATTCGAACATGTATGTATTTAATATTTTCTGTAACAGTATGTTCTACAGGTTTTAAATTATCTAGTGTCCTTGTATGTCTCTCTACTATCTTAGTGCTTCCCTAATAACTCTTCTTCAGATAGAGCTTGCATCTTGCAGCTCTTTTTCTACAGTCCTACTTCTTATATTGAAATACTGTTGGTGTGGCGGTAAGGTATGTGTGAGCAGGGTATGAAGGGAGAAATTTTATATTCTTATAATTAAATTTCAGGCTTTGGATGTTCTTGTGTTTCTGAGTTATAATCCTCACAATTGTTTCATGTGTATGTTTTAACCCTCCTTGAATGTGACAGGAAGGTAGGTATCCGGTAACAAAGAAATGCCCTTCCCCCAATACGGATAATGCTTGGATAAAGTATTTCCTCTCTCAACAGCAAGTCTTTTTGTCAAAGATCTGGACATATTTTATAATGATTACTCTTTCCTACCCTTTATCAGAAAATAACAAGGATGTTTCTTGGCTCTCCACAGTAACAACCTAGTGGGTTTCCTGGAGGTAAAACCCACCAAAGCATGAGAATTTCTCTAAAAAGTGTCTCCAGGAGTTTCTCGCTCTCAGACTAGCCCACACTCAGCTTCCAGCAATTCATCAGCTGTTTCTTCTTCAGGTTACCAGATCTCTTGTCTCTTTAGAATTTGGATTAGCAGTTTTTCTTGCAACCTCAATTATCTAATGTGTCCAAAAATGTTATTGCTATTCAGTTGGTTCATCTTTTTTCATGTTGTAACTATACAAGCGATGATTTCCAATTTTTTTTACATTTGAACCTGAAACTATACTTCTATCCTTTTCTAATATGGTAATATATACAATGTCTGGTGCTCCTAAATTATTGTTTGATGGTTATTTTTATAATTTTAGGTAATATTTCTAAATTGTAAAATGAGTTTTAAATATTATTTCTATGCTAAAAATTTTTATTTTTTTCATAATTAGGTTGCTGTTAACTTTGATCTGTCCTGTGAGACACAAATCAATTGTGGAGGACAGGATGTTAAGATGCTACTTCCTTTCAGATTTTTTTTCTTTTTAATCAAATCAATTTTATTTTCTAATAATTTTCTAGCTCTCTTGGACTTCTCTTTTGTTTTCTGCCATTTTCAAATTTATTTTCATTTTCTATTTTTTAAAATTTTATTTTATTTTAAGTTCCAGGATATATATGTAGGATGTGCAGGTGTGTTACATAGGTAAACATGTGCCATGGTGGTTTGCCACACGTATTAACCCATTATTTAGGTATTTAAGTCCTGCATGCATTAGCTATTTCACCTGATGCTCTTCCTTCCCCAACACCACCACGCTCCTGGCAGACCCCTGTATGTTGTTCCCCTCTCTTTGCCCACGTGTTCTCGTTGTTCAGCTCCCACTTATATTGTGAGAACATGCAGTGTTTGTCTGTTCCTGTGTTAGTTTGGTGAGAATGATAGATTCCAGCTCCAACCATGTTCCTGCAAGGGACGTAATCTTCTTCCTTTTTATGGCAGCATAGTATTCCATGGTGTATATATACCACATTTTCTTTATCTAGTCTTCAGTTTGTTTAAATTTCTATCTTTCAGAGTATGTAACATGTAGGCATATCTGGAAATTTTTTACTATACCCTGATATTTAAGACACTGAAATGCTCATTGTTACCTCTTACTTTACAGATTGTGTTAGTTAACAGTGTTCTCTATTATAGTTGATGTGACTAAACCACTTCCTTGGAAAACCCTCAGGTTTAGTAACCTCAGGTCTTTTCTCTTACGAATAAGTATTTAGTTTACTTTAGAATGAGGGAGAGGTTCAGGAAGTCTTTTAGTTCTACCTTTGTTCGCACCTTTTTAAAATCAAACTACACATTTTTTAAAACTTATTTGTATAAACGTCTGGGGTAAATGTGCAATTTTGTTTTATGCATAGATTGTGTAGTGATCAAGTCAGGGTTTTTAGGGTATCTACCACCTGAATAATGTACATGGTATTCAGTAATTAATTTTTCGTCATCCTCCCCACTCGCAGCCCCTCACCTTCACACCTTTCTGAGTTCCCATTGTCTATTACTCCACTGACAGAGGCACATCATACTACCATTTTTCAATTCTATTTTCAGAGAATCAAATTGTGTTACCTCATAACTTTCAACAATGGTGACTTAGTGGACTCACCTTTTTTGGGTTTCTCTAAATCACCTATCCATCAGCTTTTCAGTTTATAAAATTTTACTGGTTCTGATCTTCCACTTTACTTATCCCTATAATTTAATGTTTCTAAAATGTGTTTTTCTATCATTGTAATGGGGGTTCAGGAGGAAATAAAGCTAGATGTAGTTGTTCAATCCTCTACCTATAACCAGGACAGCAAAATGTGGTTTTGTTTCAAAAATATAATGTGCATAGATGTATATTTATGGTAATTGTAGTAAAATATAAATAAAATTCCTCAATAACCTTAGTAATTGGAATAATATTTCATGTGTTTATTTATATAAATTGTCATGAATATGTGTTTCTAATTATAGAAATTGCATCTAGCTTTGTATAAGAAAATTTTCAACACATTTGTTAAACAATACATTTAAATATAAGGTAAAATTATTACTTTATACAAGTCTAAAATAAACATATGTCCTAAATTGTACTTTACTAATTAAGTGACCAAGTAAGATGTCACAACAATGTCACGGTAGAATTTAAAGAATCTCACACTTACAAGACGAAGAAGAAATGCTAAAATGAATTTACAAATTGTTGCACAATGTGTCTTTCCATTGGGCAATAGGCAATTCAATTACATTAGACACAATTAATTTGCGTTTTTGGAATAATAGTGATATGGCTTAACAGATTTTAACAAATTTTAGAGCTGACATATAGCTAAAATCAAAGAAAATATTATGTAACTATGATGTGTGTACTAGACAGGACATACAAAAGTCTTTTTGTCCATTTCAATGTCATTATCACTATATAATTAATCAAATAAATGTAAATAATTTTAAAATATGATAAATCACTTTGTGTACTATGCAAGCTTAACAAATGTAAAATATAGTTTACTCAAAATATTTTAAATATTTTTCCTTAAAAATGTGTTAGTTTGTGATGCAATCCCTTTTGTCTATTTTCCTTTGATGCCTGTGCTTTTGGGGCCATATCCTAGACACCAAAGTCATTGTTCAGATCAGTATCATGGAATTTTTCTTCCATGTTTTCTTCTAGTAGTTTTAAAACTTTAGGTATTCAGTTTAAGTCTTTAATCCATTTTTAGTTGATTTTCGTATATTATGTGAGAAAAGGGTCCAATTTCACTTTTCTGCCTGTGGATTTCCAGTTTTCCCAACACAATTAATTGAAGAGACTACTCTTTTTCCATTGTATGTTCATGGCACCTTTGTCAAGAATCAATTGACCATAAATGCATGGGATTTTTTTCTAAGCTCCTTACTCTCTTCCATTGCTCCATGTATCTGTTTTCATGACAGTGCCATGGAGTTGTGATTCCTGTAGTTTTTTAATATATTCTGAATTCAGGAGGTGTAATGCCTCTGACTTTGTACTTTTTTCTCCAGATTACCTTGGATATTCAGAGTCTTTTGGAATGCAAATTAATACAGGCATTATGGAATGCAGTATGGTTTTCAGTATGGATTCTCAAAGATCCTAAAAGAACTACCATGTGATCTAGCAATCTCACTTCTGTGAATATACCCAAAGGAATTAAAATCAGTATGTCAAAGAGGCATCTACATTCCCATGTTTATTACTGTATTATTCATAATAGTCAAGATACGGAATCAAACTAAATGTCCTTCAGTGGATTAATGAATAAATAAAATGTTATATACATATATATATATATATGCATACACACACACACACACACACAAATATTATTTGGCCTTAAAAAAAGAAGGAAATCCTGTTACTTGTAACAACATAGATAAACCTGAAAGACATTAAGTGAAATAAGCTAATACCGTAAAATAAATACTGCATGATCTCACTTATACATGAAATCTAAAAAGATCAGACTCACAGAAGGTGGCTGTCAGAGGTTGGGGCAAGGGAGAGGGAATGGGAAGAGTTTTTCAGAGGCTACAAAGATTCTGTCGGACAGGAGGAATAAGATTTGGAGAGCTATTGCACAGCATGGTGACTATAGTTAACAATGTATTGTATATTTGAAAATTGTTAAAAGAATAGATTCTGAATGTTCTCACTACAAAAAAATGTATGTGAAGTGATTGATACATTAATTAGATTGATTTAATTATTCTACAATGTACATGTGTGTAAATATCACATTGTACCCCACATATACAATTGTTTGTTAGTTAAAAATAAAATTAATAGAAATAAAATGGTGAAATTAAACAATGAGAAATCTTTTACTTCATTTTCAAAAGTAAGGACTATACAATTCCAAAGTGAATATAGAAATTGATTAAAATAGCAATTAGTCCATCATAGAACACCTAATAAAACTTGATAGGCTCATAATTAGGTACAACTGAAAGAATTAACTAATTTAGCAAATTACACAAAGAGCAGCACTTGCATGTGTGTGTGTGTGTATGAGTGTGTGTGTCCATGAAGGGATAGACTGTTGTGTTTTTTTTCACTATTGTGTCATATTACAAAATAAAAATTAGCAAAATTCTATGGTATGCAATAACATATAATAGAAATTTAACAAAAGAAGTTAGGATAAAATAATGGCTTAAAACATAGGATTTGAAATTCTAAAAGTATAGCTTTGCCACCTGTAATGTAAACTTTCCATGTCTCAGTTGTCTCAACTGTAAAACAGAAATATAAGTTACCACTCTAGAAAAATTGTTATAATTATTAAATAAAACTTATTTTGCCACAATTCTAAAGGGTAAACTATAACACTTAATATATTATGAAATCTAAACAAAACATAATAGATTAAATAAACACATCATTAAATATTGCTAAGTATTAGGAGAACTAAGAATATGTCAAAATCAACAAAACTGTTAGCGTAGACACCATTATTTAATAACTATTGTTAAAAAATAAAATGGCCACATAAAAGAGGAACTCTTACTCCTCTCCATACACTCAATTTTAGATAAATCAAACATTTATGAAAATATTATTTTAAATGTACACAGAACACAGGATACAACAGTTATCCTGGTATAGAAAGAGAAATAGAAAAAATGGTGGGTTTGATCATTAGGCACACCAAATATATGCAAATATACAGTAATAAAGTTGATATATCCAATATACATAAAATATATAGAGTAAAAAGCTACAAAACCAAGTAGTATGTTTGATGAAGTTCTAACCCGTGTATGCTATTCTTTGTAGCAGTTTTCTTTTCAAGTAAACTTTCAAACTAATGGGGAGGACTCTCTGTACTACCCACTAAATAACTATTTACAGGTAGCCTGAGGAACCTCTTGATACATTTCATTCTTCAGAGGGTGGCATGGTGACTCTAATTCAATAATACCTTTTTAATGGAAGGGACAGCATGTCATTCAGATTATTTTGGAACCTTGGCTTAGTCTCATATGTAGCATAGTGAGCATAAATTCAACTGAAATTAAAACGTAAAATTAGCTCTGCTAAAGTTCTACTTTGCCAGGGTCCCTTACACGCCTTTGGTACTGGGCACCCAGTGATCAGTGATATGGGAGCATTGGTGACCAAGGTGCCCGTGCAACTGCAGTGCACCTTACAAGGCATTGGTAAGACACCCTTGGTGACTGTCAGGCATATTTCTCTGAGAAAGGAATTTATAGGGGACTGAGTGACAGTAATGTCCTTTGTTATTCATTTAGAGGCAACGAAACAGTAAAATGTATGTTAATAACTGAGTTATTATGTTCCTATTTGTGCCCGAAGACTAGTACAATCTGGTTAAATTCTACATTCTAAAAGAAAAAGGGTTAAACAAATATATTATTTTATGCAAATATTTTATGGGAAGAGGAGGAAATAGCTAGATA
>NW_016819032.1:1986966-2029254 GCF_001698545.2 Rhinopithecus bieti
ATATAATAATATCTTATAATTATGTATATTTAATAATAATATATTAATTTCTGATACATCAGAAATCACAGATTTAAAATTAGATAAATGTATAGACTTAGTAACACATAGAAATTCAATTGAAAGAACTCTGTAGCACAATTTCAGAATTCATTAAAGTAGCTAAAACAAATAAAAGTGACAAAAACCAATGTTGGCAAGTTTTACCAGTGACACTCAAATTTGGTTTCCTGTTTCTGGAGAGGAACTGAGTATCATGTAACAAAATCTAAAACAGCTCACATTTTTGCCAGGTGAATTTAACTGTATGTATCAGAAAAAACTCAGAGAGATTTTATTAAAAATATTGTATCCAAAGATCCAAAGACAGTATTGTGTACAATATCCTAAGATCAAAACAACATGGCCTGGCACGGTGTCTCATGGCTGTAATCCCAGTACTTTGGGAAGCTGAGGTGGGGCAGATCATGAGGTCAGGAGATCAAGACCATCCTGGCCAGCATGTTGAAACTCCGTCTCTACTAAAAATATAAAAATTAGCCAGGCATGGTGGTGCGTGCCTGTAATCCCAGTTACTCGGGAGGTTGGGGCAGGAGAATCGCTTGAACCTGGAAGGCAGAGATTGCAGTGTGCTGAGATTGCGCTACTGCACTCCAGCCTGGCGACAGAGTGAGACTCCATCTCAAAACAAAACAAAAAACAAAAACAGAAAACAAAATCACTACAGAGACATACATTCCATAATTCCATGATAAACAGTGGTATTCTATAAACACTAAAGTCCACAAAGAAAAAAATCAATTGTATAGTGAGTTGTAGCAAGCTGGTATTGTATCTATGTTAGCTCGAGGTCAAGTGGTTTTCAAAGTGTATTGAAATCCACAGGAATAATAATAGTATGGTGATACTGGAATTTAAATACTGATAATTTTATTTTCTTAATATTAATCCCAAAAATGTAGTTCAGCTCCTGTGCCAGTTACCTCAGAAATCCATTTGATGGAATGGGCACTTTGTGATGCTGCTTGGTGAGGGTCATTTAGGTCCACAGCATATGCAACTAACTAAAATCAACTTCAATGCATGCTGTGAATTAAGATGTCACGTCTGTGTGTATGTGCGTATTTGTTGTTGTTTGTTTGTTTATAAACAGGGTCACACTCTGCCACCAGGCTGAAGTGCAATGGCACAATCGTAAACAATGAAACCAATCTCTGCCTCCCAAGGTCAAACGATCCTCTCACCTCAGCCTCCCAAGTAGCTGGGACTGCAGCCTAGCTAATGTTTGTATTTTTGGTAGAAACAGGTTTCACCATGTTGCCCAGGCTGCTCTCGAACTCTTGGGTTCAAATGATCTACTCATCTCAGCCTCCCAACATGCTGGGATTACAGGCATGAGCCACTGCACCTGGCCTACACGGGTTATATTTTAACAGATTTCATTATGCCTTATTTCTGAAAAGCTTCCTGCAAGGAAATAACAAAGTACTAAAGCAGCAAAGAAAAGATTTCTTCTGCTAAATCAAAATAGACAACAACCAGGCCCCTGGAACAAATGCCTCCTGCCTCCTTCCCCTGCGGCCTTAGGCAGAGGTGTTCATTGGTCTGCTGATCTTCATCCAAAAAGTGGGCAAGGCTCATTGTTTCAGAGTTAGTGTGGATAAAATAATATTTCTGGCTTTTTCATCAAGTGCCATATGCTACTCTGTGATAAGACATCAAACCCAGGACAGGCAACACAGGAACTTGATATAAAAGAGGAAGACAGGTAATAGTCAGATAGCATGTCCCTCTTAAGCTGAATTCTTTAACACTTGTCAACATAGTTATGAGAAAATTGACATGTTCATTTATACCACATTAACATCTGTTGGCACAGTCCTCAGGAAAATAAAAATCAGTGTGAGGAACTAGGTGATTGTATGTGACAATGTAGCCAATATTTGTCAGCTATAGCTATTGTCTTTTGAAGTCGTATTTCTTTTGTTGTGTGAAGTAAAGCATCATATTACACTCAGGAGATGGTGTATTTTTGTAGATACTACATTTCTAATTGGGATAAAAGTTATTGGTGACTTGAATTGTCCAGTAAGATGACTAATGTTAGAGGCCAAAAGGACATTTTATAAAAATGACCAGAAGCCTTAGGGATCTGTTTTAATTGCACCATTCCCATTTTTATAGACATTCTGCTGGTATATGGTATCACATGATCTCTCTGCCTTTCTGCTTTTATGCTTTCTATTCTTAGAGCTGAGGAAGGAGAGCTGATCTCTTACCTGTTAAGTTCTGTTCTGTCACAGAAATGATCCAGTTGTTTCTATTCTTAGCACTAGTCTAAATAAAATACTTTTTAATTGACCAAGGTTTAGGTAACAATGTCAATGGAATGGAAAACATTTGGAGTCATAATATAGAGTCATTGATTGTAATGTTGGTTTGGGTTTCAAATGTTTGTCAGCACAGGCAATCTTTACCAGGGAAAGCAGATAAACACATGTGTGTGTTGATACACACAACTTGGAGTAAAGAGACCTAGACTGAGTTGATTATTAAAAAATGTTCTAATGACATATTTTGCTCAACATATTTTTGCTAACCCCACAGAATTCATTGTGTGAAATTGGTAATCATTCATTTTAAAACATTTCTAGACATTGACTAATGACTTCTGGAATTTGCTTTATCAAGACAACTGGAGAACTATTTGAGGGGGAAAGGGAAGAGTGCTTGACATGCTGTGTAGTGGAAGAATGATACGAATAAAAATTAGACGTGGTTTCCACAATGAGTCCTTGAGATGAGGTTTTCATACTCCAGTAGAATTCAATGAAAATATTTTCACTCTTTTTGGAAGTTGAGTAATAAAATTAAGCACTCTTTTCAACAAGAGAGCCCCTAACTTTAAAAAATAAATTCTGGTCAGGTGCAGTGACTCATGCCTATAATCCTAGTACTTTGGGAAGCCGAGGCAGGTGGATCACTTGAGGCCAGGAGTTCGAGACCAGCCTGGCCAACATGGTGAAACCCTGTGTCAACTCAAAATACAAAAATTAGCTTGGCGTGGTGGCATAGGCCTGTAATCCCAGTACTCAGGAGGCTGAGGCATGAAAATCGCTTGAACCCAGGAGGCTGAGGTTGCTGTGAGCCAAGATAGTGCCATTGCACTACAACCTGAGTGACAGAGCTCTGTCTAAAAAAAAAAAAAAAAAAAAAAATTAAAATTAGAAAAGGAGATAATTTAAAATTTATAAATTAATTAATTAATTAATTAATTAATTCAAGTTGCCAAGCTCTGATAAATGACATCCACATGCAGGGCAATGGATTTTTTACTTTAGAAGCCAATGTCCCAGACCCATATGAAGATGCTTATTCTGAGTTTGATACACTAGGGCACAAAATATAATAGGTACTTCCACACACAGTCAATCACTGACTTTTGATTACAGATGCATTGAATATCCTTCTTAATGAATATTTTTAAAAACGTTAGAAAATCTGCCCCTATTATTTAATTTTTAATAATGTAGTTTTCCCTGGGTTCTAGAGTTTCTGCCTGGGTTACATAGCTAAGAACCAACAAGAAGAAAAAAAGTTGTTCATAATCTCTAGAGGAGTGACTGATTGAAATATACACACATTAATTATATTAATGAACTGATTGAAATATCAAATAAACTGATTGAAACATCAAATAAAAATATGTCTACTGAGTCGGTGCCCCTTCCACCTCTCTCTTTCTGTCTTTGTCTATCCACCTATGTATCTATCTATGTCGATCTCTCTCTTTACATATTGATATAAGTGTGCTGGGAAGGGAAGATTATGGTCTCTTTAAATGATAGGGAAGCCGGGAAGGGAAGGTCTGGGTAGAGGAGGGCGTGGTCCCTGGCTAAGGCCCACCCCCGCAGACCTAAGTGAGGACAGGCATTCCTACTTTCCATCCCAAAGGTTGCATTTTCCGAGACCACTCTGGCCCGCCACACCGCCATCCTGGGCCTATAAAATCCCGAGACCCTAGCAAGACAGAAACAGAAGCTGCTGGACGACAAGATGAAAATATCGGCGGAAGATGAAAAGCCACCGGACATGGAGAGGACATCGAGGGAAGCAGACCCCCATCACACGCCCTGCCAAGGGGACAAAGGAACCTCTCCAGTTTCAATATGTATGTATATCTCTCCACACACATATATACCTATATATATATAAAATTAGCATAACAGTCGTTAGTAGTAAATAATATTATCATTTTCATTTTATAGAAGGAAAAAGAAAGCAGAGTTAAATAACATTACCACAGTCAAGAAAATAGTTGTACTTAACTAATAAACAAAAATTTGAACCGAGGTTGTCCAAGTACAAAGCATTGTTTTAAAATCAGGATATTATCTGTAAAGTCTTTTTTTAGGGAAGAATGATGTTCAGATTTTACAAATAATTCAGGTTCAGTATTTAAGATTCTTGGGGCTGGGCGTGGTGGCTCACGTTTTTAATCCCAGAACTTTGGGAGGCTGAAGCGGGTGGATCACCTGAGGTCAGGAGTTCAAATGAGCCTGGCCAACATGGTGAAACCCTGTCTCTACTAAAAATACGAAAAATTAGCCGGGCGTGGTGGAGGGACCTGTAATCTCAGCTACTTGGGAGGCTGAGGCAGGAGAATCACTCGAACCCAGGAAGCGGAGGTTGCTGTGAGCCAAGTTTGCGCCATTGCACTCCAGGCTGGGCAACGACAGCAAAACTCCGTCTCAAGGAAATAAATAAATAAACAAACAAACAAAAAAACATTATTGGAAGCCACTGACAGTGCACTAATATCTTATCTGAAGAACATTATGGTTGCACCCTCCTAGTTCTCTTGTCCAGATATAAAAACTTATTTATTTCATGTATACAAAATAATAAAGATATATAAATATCTTGTATGTATTAAGATATATATGAGATATGTCTACTATATACGTAGTAGATATAAATATCATATCTATTACACATATCAATGATTGTGGTATATAGCAGCAGTTCTTATGTGATGATAGTTAATGATCTTTAAACAATTTTCAATAATACGAGACATTTTTATGTCAATAAGATATTGCATATTAAAATGCCCTAGAAAATTTTAAGACAACAAAACTGTTTTCATATTTATGGATACACATATTCCCAAATATATTTCTAGTTTTCAAAAGCATGTAACACATAAAATCGTAACATATATTTATTAGGCCCTACTTTTGCAGGATGATGTGAATTTCTTTGCTTTGGAAAATATCCTGAATTCATCTGTGACCCTCCAGTGCTTTATACAGTGCAATGGACTGAAAGTTTGCCGCCAGTTCATATGTTGAAAGCTTTCTCCATAATGTGTCGGTATTTATAAGTGGGGCCTCTGGAAGGCAATTAGGATTAGATGAGGTCATGAGGGAGGAGCGCTTCATAATTAGTATTATGAGTGTTCTTATAAAAGCCCAAAAGAAAGCTTGCCTCTTTGCCCTTCGCCATGTGGCCATACAATAAGAAATCATGGCCCGGTGAGGTGTCTCATGCACTTTGGGAGGACGAGGCGGGCGGATCACCTGAGGTCAGGAGTTCGAAACCAGCGTGACTAACATGGAGAAACCCTACCTCTGCTAAAAATGCAAAATTAGCTGGACATGGTGGCACATGCCTGTAATCCCAGCTACTCGGGAGCCTGAGGCAGGAGAATCGCTTGAACCCTGGAGGCGGAGGTTGTGGTAAGCCGAGATTGCGCCATTGCACTCCAGCCTGGGCAACAAGAGGGGAGCTCCATAGAAAAAAAAAAAAAGAAAGAAAGAAAAGAAAAATAAATAATCAGTCCGCACATGGAACGGGACTCTCACCAGAATGCTACAGTGCTGGTACCCTGATCTGGAACTTCCAGCCTCCAAAACTGAGAAATTGACGTCTGTTGTTTATGCACCACTGAGTCTATGGTAGGTTGTTAATAGTAGCCTTAACTGACTAAGACACAGTGTTAGGACCCAAATTGTAATTCTCAAGTTAGCATTGGTTTAAGGACCAAAGACTTCGCTTTGGCTTCTACTTATTTTCCACAATATATTCCACAATAGTGAGAATGGTTAAATTTCTTTCCTGATTTCTAACCTATACTTTATTAATAATGATAATACTTAATAATGATATTACAACTTTATTAATAATGATAATTTATAATGATATTGCAAGTAATAATTATTTAAATAGCAGTGATAGCTGCAGCTAAGATTTAATGAGAGCTCACTAAAGCAAGTATTTATTAAGTACTTTATATATTATCTCATTTATATCTCCTAATAACCCTTCAGAATGCACACTATTATTGTGATTGTTTTGCAGTTGAGAAGCTCAAGTTCGAATTGGCCAGAGTCACAAAGTTAATACCTAATGAAATGGTGTTTCGCCTCAAATATCTTCCTATTCCTTCCTTGCAGACTCATCCTTTAAGGACTATATTTCCCAGCTGAGGGATTCAAGATCCTGTTCCGTGTAGTTCATGTTTTTCAAATGTATTAAAGCTTTACTGCTATTTTTTAGTGTAGAAATAAAATGATATTTAAACATTTTCTCATAGAAGAAAAAGAAACATGGAAGACAAAGACTACCTGTGTTATTTGTCATAATAAGTCATCACCAATGGTCTGAATGAGTCTATTATCCTTTGGATCTCTTACTCATTTGAATACAACTTATGATAGTGATAATTTTGATAAGTATGTTATTTTTAATTGCATTCTATAATTTCCATATATTGCTTAATTTATTCCACTATAACCACTAATATATCACTAGTAAACCACTAGACATCAAAATCAAATAAATAAAATTCAAAATAAATACAAATTTTTAAATTAAAGAAATAAAACCACAAACCAAAGACTGGCAAATACCCAATCATTTTTTTTTTTCACTTATATAAAGTTTAGTTTAGGTTCCCTCAGAAACTAACTGTGATATGAAGATTAAGTACAAGTATTTAATTTTGGGAATTGTTCCAGAGATAATAGTATGGAAATAGAAATATATGGCTCTTATTACTTATTACTAGTACATCTGGCATTGAATAACAGTGCATTCTAAGCTCTATATATTGTACATGGTGTGATATCAACTTTCATTGGGAATTTGGAGAAAATAGAATATACTGAGCTGAAATTAGACTTCTTTCCATTTCTATTTCCACAGCCTCTTCATATCTCTACTATTTCTTCTTTACTCCTGACATTCAAAGTGTTTTACTTTCTATCAATATTTCAGAGTTAATTTATTTAAGTCTGTTTAGTAACTCCGTAAGTTAACTAAAGATAGATGACAATACTGTCAAATAAAGCAATGGAATCAATTTTGTTAAGAATAAAGAGGTAGCAAATATCAAAATTGATTCATATTAGCAAGGACAATATCTAGCAAATTAGACATCTGGATTTCTTTCATGTCCTTAGAATAAATAGTTCCTTTGGAGGGACAGGAGCAGAAAACAGATTTCTGGGGATGTAAGAAATAAAGGGGAAATAAGAAGCAAGAATACCCTTTCAAGAAGCTTATCTATAAAGAAGAGAATATAGTACCTAGTGGAGAAATGAGGTCAAAGGAGATATTTCTGGAAATAGTTTTAAAGCCTGTATTACTTTTATAAAATTAAAAGAATTCTTGTGTATTGTACAATATTGAAAATCCAAATGGCTTTTGGTCAATATAAGGAAATATCTTTTTTTAATCACTTAAAAATGGAAAGGGATGATTTATTAGCAAGTGAATTATCTAATGATGCTAATGATTTTTCAAACAAAACATCATTTCCTGAATCAAATTCCTTTCTAACTATGAAGAAATATCCTCCGATATTGTTTGCTTGGAGCTATTTAGCTATATATACCTAAGCTGTGTCTATGCTCAAACACTTCTAGTTTGTGCTACAGATAAGCTTTTTTAAATATTTATGTTTTTTTTCCTTTGTGGTAGATGAGAGTTACACCTCATTTTTTTAGTATTTATATAAGAGATTAAAGATGTGGCTCTAAAGAATAACTACTTGAACAGTATTTTTAAAGAAAAAAAAAAGTTAGACTTTATACGAAGAAGAAATGAAACATATATATAAAAGAGAAAACATAAGAGATATTTTTCCATGGTTTTATTTAATTTAATTTCCAGATGAAAATGAAAGGTATGCATATCCCTCAACTCTCTAGTACTCCACTTAAATTTTAGTTTATTACATAGTATAACCATTTGTCTAAGAGTTCAGTCTCAAATTCTGGGATACATTTTGTTCCTCAAACAGAGTCTACTAAACTTTTGAACAGCTGAAAATATTTTACACAGGGGAACTTTTATTTGTTAAAGATAAAATGTTGAAAACTCCATTGTTCTCTCTCCATTTACGCCTATGCTGACACCGTTTATCAATTTTTACACAGTAGGAGCTGGGATGAGTAAATAACTCCGGGCTGGTATATGATTAAATATATCTCACACTGCAAGAGGTTTTTATTTCTAATTTAAGATCATGTTGGCAAACTGATTGAATAATACTGATCACAGTTTTCTGACCCCCAAAGTCATTTAAAAGGAGTACAAATAGAAGAGTTATTGTGAAGGTAAATTGTATATGCCAACTTCACTGGGACATGGGTGTCCAGGTTAAACATTATTTCTGGGTGTGTCTGTGAGCATATTTCCTGATGACGGTAGCCTTAGAATAGGTTGGCTGAGTAAAGCAGATTTTCTTCCCCAATGTGATTGAGCACCATCCAGTCCACCGAGAGCCTGAACAGAACAAATAGAACAAGAGAGGGGACTTCTCTCTCTCTGCCTGACTGGTTAGCTAGGACATCAATCTCCTCCTGCTCTCCACTGAGACATCAGTACTCTGATTTTCATAATTACGGTGCCAGTTTTCCTGGGTCCCTAGGTTGCAGGTGGCAGAGGTGGGACTTTTTAACCTCCATAATTTTGTGAGCCAATTCCTTACAATAAATCATGTATGCACTCTCTCGGTATATCTGTATATATCTTTATGTGCATGGATTGTTTCACTTAGCATAATGTCCTACCAGGTCATCCGTACTGTATCATACGACAGCATATTATTTTTCAAGGCTGATTATTATCCTGTTACATATATGTACTACATTTTCTTTACCCATTCATCTTTATTATCATCCTTTTATATATAGGTACTACATTTTCTTTATCCGTTGAGGGACACTTAAGCAAATTCCATATTTTGACTATTGTGGATAATGTGGCCATGAACATGGGAATGCAGATATCTCTGATATACTGTTTTCATTTCCTTTGGATATATATCCAGAAGTGGGATTTTTGGATCATATGATGATATTGTCTTCAAAAATATGAAAAGCAATTCTAAATTTATATGAAACCATAATAAAACCCAAATAGTCAAAATAGTCTTGATCAAAAAGAACAAAGCTAGAAACATTACACTACCTAATTGCAAAATATGCTACAAAGCTATAGTAACCAAAATAGCATGGTACTGACCTAAAAACAGACACATAAACCAATAATAATAGAATAATAGACCTATGGAACAGAATAAAGAGTCCAGAAATAACTGCATATATTTTACAGGAAACTGATTTTTGACAAAGGTATCAAGAACACACAATTGGGGAAAAAAACAGTCTCTTCAATAAATAGTGTGGGGAAATTGAATATCCACATGAGTAGTAATGAAATTAGCCCGTTATCTCATACCACATACAAAACACGACTCAAAATGGATTAGAAACTTAAATGAAAGACTTGAAACTGTAACATTTCAAGAAGAAAACAGAGGCAAATTGTATCATACTGTTCTCACACTTCTATAAGGATGTGGCTGAGACTGGGTAATTTATAAAGGAGAGAGGTTTCATTAACTCACAGTTTTACAGGGCTGGGGAGGCCTCAGGAAACTTATGATCATGACAGTGGTGAAGCAAACATTTCCTTCTTCACATGATGGCTGCAAGGAGAAAAGAAGATCAAAAGGGGAAAAAGTCTCTTAAAAACAGATCTTATGAGAACGAACTCACTTTATCACCAGAACAGCAAGAGGTTAACTGTCCCCGTGATTCAATTACCTCCCAAAGGATCCCTCTCACTATTTGTGGGGATTATGGGAACTACAGTTCAAGATGAGATTTTGGTGGGGAAACAGCTAAACCATATCGAGAACATTCCTGATATTCCTATAGGGAATAATTGTGTGGCTCTGACCCCAAAAACACAGGCAACAAAAGGAAAAACAGCAAACAGAATTGCACCAAACTAAAAAGCGTCTGCACAGCACAGGAAACAATCAACAGAGCAAAGAGGCAACATAAACAATGGGAGAAGATATTTGCAAACTGTCTATCTGATAAGGGGTCAATATTCAACGTACCTAAAGAACTTAGCAAACTATCGCAAGAACAGAAAACCAAACACTGCATGTTCTCACTCATAGGTGGGAATTGAACAATGAGGTCACTTGGACACAGGAAGGGGACCATCACACATCAGGGCCTATTGTGGGGTGGGGGGAAGAGGGAGGGATAGCATTAGGAGATACACCTAATGTAAATGACGAGTTAATGGGTGCAGCACACCAACATGGCACATGTATACATATGTAACAAACCTGCACGTTGTGCACATGTACCCTAGAACATAAAGTATAATAAAAAAAATAAGAAGAACTCAAGTAACTCGGCAGCAACAAAGCAACCAGATGAAAAACTAGGCAAAGGACCTGAATAGATGTTTCTCCAAAAAGGCATCCAGATGGTGAACATGTATATTTTAAATATGTTCAACACTAATAATCAGGGAAATACAAATCAAAACCACAATGAGATGTCACCTCACATCTGTTAG
Source organism: Rhinopithecus bieti (assembly GCF_001698545.2). Lineage (NCBI taxonomy): Eukaryota > Metazoa > Chordata > Mammalia > Primates > Cercopithecidae > Rhinopithecus > Rhinopithecus bieti. The sequence goes on from NW_016819032.1 coordinate 1,997,860, forward strand.
AATGGCTTTTATCAAAAAGACAAAAGATAAATTTTGGCAAGGACGTGGAGAAAAGGGAACCCTGTGCATAGTTGGTGGGAATGTGAACAAGTATAGTCATTATAGAAAAACATACGGAGGTTCCTAAAAAAATTTTATTATTTTAATGTTAGACAAAAGCATCTCAATTTTTATATTAGTTTTATCACATGAAAGATGTGTAAACTTTGTGTTGGTCTCAGAGCTTTGTTGCTAAATGAAGGTGAAAATGAGATGAGCCATGTAACCCCCCAGAAACAGTGTCTGACATAGAATAACTATGATGGTGAGAAGTAGGAGGAGGAGGAAAAGGTGAATGCAAGTCTGTTATGGAATACACGGTTAGAAAAGTGGCATCAATGGAGTTGCCTTTCTTGAGAATTTAACTTCTCACGTTATATTACCTAACATTAAGTACAATGAAGTATTGGACTTCAGGAGCCATTTATGGCACTTTGAAATCCATTTTTTGTTTTCTTTTCTTTTTAATAATTCTACTGTGGCATTTCTCTATTCATTAAGTGCATACATGTCTTTCTTATGTATATTTTAAAAAGCAATCTTGAATTTTGTTTTTTGAGAGACTGGAATTTCTAGTTTTATTTTTCACTTTGTGTTCATATTTGGCTGTATTACCATTTTTTTTTTCTTGAGACAGAGCCTCATTCTGTTGCCCAGGCTGAAGTGCAGTGGTGTGATCTCAGCTCACTGCAACTTCTGCCTCCTGGGTTCAAGCAATTCTCCTCCCTCGGCCTCCTGAGTAGCTGGGACTACAGACCTGCACCACCATGCTTGGCTAATTTTTGTATTTTTAGTAGAGATGGGATTTTACCATGTTGGCCAGGCTGGTCTTGAACTCCTGACCTCAAGTGATGCACCCACCTCAGGCTCCCAAAATGCTGGGATTACAGGCATGAGCCACTCACCTAGCCTTATTACCTTTTTTAATGACTGTTGATATTACTTAATTACTTTAAACACATTGTTTATTATATGTGTGTACATGACTGCATATATATAAAGTTTGTGATAAAAGTTACTTCCCTTAAAGAGAGTTATACAATCTTAAGAGAAACCAGAGTATGTTTGTTTATTTTAAACACTTCTGCAGATTGAATTTTATTAGTAAGAATTCATTTCCCAATGCATATCTCAAAATTATTGAGGCATTCATTTTTGTATTTCAAAACACAGTATACTTTTATTATTTGTAATTTTCTCCTCTTCCCTTCTATATTATACTACGACAATTTAATTGTCGATTGCTTTATATATTTTCTTTTCTTTCCCTTTTTTCATAGAAAGTTTTATTTTCCAAAGTGTTTAGAGTTCAAGATACTAATTCGTTTTTATTTTAGCAGATGTTACTTCATTTTTTCCTTCCCTTTTACTCCATGTTAACATTGTTGCTCAGAAAATAAAAACAAATATAGTAGGACTGCTGTATTTGGGTCTATATGAATAATGAACTTGTGATATACTTAATCTGTGAGACCATAGATAGTAACTCTAATGCAGAGTCAACTTAGTGAAAATTTAGTGCTGTAGGCACTTTTCATATATTAATTTATTTAATCATTAAAGTGACATCATTATTCCCACTAAAAGAAAAATCAGAATGTGAGTAATCTTACTAAGGTTAAATAGTATTCCCAGCTACAAATAGTTAAGAGAACGGCTGGAGTTTCTAACCTGTATCTGTCCCATTCCAAAGATCGTCCCCTCCCCTCAACTCACCTCGACAATCCATACTTTCCTTTTAACTGTGTATTTTGCTCATTTCATTGATTTTGTAACTTCCTTAAACATTTAATGTCCTCATTATAGGACTCATAATTATCCATGCTTATGTGACTTTTAATTAATGCTTATTAACTTCCTTCCCCATAAATGATTTAAATGTGTCCATAATACTGAAATGTATCATCTTTAAATTAAAATATTTTACTCCCACATTTATTTGCCACTTTTCACTCCATGCTTAATTTTAACTTGTTACACTTGAGAATATTTTGAAATTGGTGCATTCTTATTTTAGTGTCATTTTCTTTCTAAATAAAATGGAAATATATATATTAGACTTTCCCTGCTTTGCAATCAGTCCATTTTCTCCACAGTCTTGATTTCTTTTCCATTTCGTCTGTAGGATAAATTCTGCTATTCTGAAAGTTCACAAAACCTTCCCTGCCAGGATTTGAATGATGTCCCTTCGGCTCATCCCACCAAACTTGCCTGCACAGTGGCTCATGCACCAGAAGTCCACAGAAGGTGAGTTCCTTCCCCTTGCATGTGCTCCACTTTTTCTATGTTTTTTTCTTTCTTTTACTTTTTGTTCCTCCAGCCTTTTGCCTTCCTGTGCCTGAGACAAAAATGATTTTCTTGTTTTCTTTCTACTTCCCCTCTTGTATTTCCGTCTCTCCATTTCATATCAAACTTCCTTCCATGTTTCCCCATCTTCTCTGTTTGTAGTTAATATTTTCACCTTACTGATTTCATGGCATAAAGAGTGAGCAATATTTTCTGAGTAATCTTAAAGAAGTTCCATAACAACAATTTATTTTCATTGTTTTTTCAAGTTCCACTGCCAATGTGGTCTTCCTTTTATTAAGTGAGCCAGGCCATAGACACATGAATCCAAGTGGCAGTTGGTAAAATAGTGTGTAGCATAGTATTAAGTATAACTTTCTCTGACGGGTCCTGGGGTTGGGAACATTTCTCCAGTCAACTAGGCACACTCTCAATGCAGAGACAAGCTCTCATTCACTTTCATGTTCAAGCCTGTGGACATATTTGTTGAGTGAACAATGCACTCAGGTGAATAAAAGCAACAAAATCAAATCCGAGGTTTTCCTCACACATAACTAACTATAAAGCTATAGACAAACAAATGCTTGTCATTTTATCATTAACACCAGTATTTTTTGGGGGGAGTGGGGAGAGAGTCTACTCTGCCTTAGGATAAAATGAGCTTATTTCACTAATTCCATTGAATCATATGGCATGACTTTATTTTAGATAATTATACAATCCAATGTATCTGGATATATAAAGTATCATATGAAATATTTACTAATATTTTTAAGTAAATGTAAATTTTCATGTCAATATTTAATTTGGATAAGCTTCTAGCCATTATTCATCATGGTTTTTTATGCATACTTTTATAAATCTGTGATTAGTAAAAATTCACCAATATAAGAAGATTATGATATGTTGCAAATATTGTAAAGCTGGAAATGGCAGAAAAAGTAAAAATGAAATTATAAACGGAGATTTTGTTCTTAAGACAATGTGCTGTAAAGAGAAAAGTAGCAATAAAATAATAAAATACAAAATATTTTGTTTTATAAGTTTATTTTGGCAATTATAATTTGTAATACACATAAAGGTATATAAGATAGTTCTACCTGTCATTTAAACAAGCCAATTCTAACATCACCATCTGTGGAAGAGAACAAAAAAATAAAAATAAACAAATAAGTCAATTCCACCCCACACACTCGCCCCCATGCAAACACATATATACGCATCTTTTAGTTTTATATTAACCTGATGCCTATAACATGCCCATTAGGAAACTGCCAGATAAACAGTTTTCACATTCTAAAGTCCAAGACTGCATTAGTCAAATAGAACCCTTCAGTAGTTATGCTTTTTCTGTGTTTTCTGTCATCAAACTGCTTAACTTAAATTTTCCTTTATTTAAACAAAGTATGCATACATTCTAAAAATTAAAAAGGATATACTCATATAAGCTGTTGAATTAATTTGAGTTCTAATTATTTGAGAGTTATTTTCTTTAAAGGAAGAGGAAAAAAAACACAAAACTTCACTACTGCTTTCTTGTTAGATGATAGACTTTTGTGTTTGAAGAAATGGCCACTGAATGAACATTAAGCAAGCGAGGCTCATTTTTATGACTGAAGGCATAACAAAATATAGGACATAGTTTGAAGAGCACACCTTCAGTGAAAACAAGTCAGCTTTCCCTGTATATCTATAACAAGAGAGAACAACCCAGGCCTTCTCTGGCTGCAGAGGTGAGCTACCTCATGGCCCCAGGCATGCTTTGCTTTCTCCTTTCCTGATCTGCCACTTTTGTGGCTCAGCTGTTTTCTCCTTATGCTTGTGGTAATTTCAGCTTGTGATGCTGCTCACTCTAGTTCAAACTCTCAAGGGACAAGGTGGTTGACTGTAATATTTTCTAAATATTCACTATCACGACCTACCATGTCTCTTCTATGGGCCACTCTATGGGAAAACTGCATATGTCTGCTATCTTGACCGCATCTATATCATGCCACTTGCTTGACCAATGTAATGTGAGTAGAAGTGGTGTGTGTCATGCCCAGGTAGGTGCTTCAATAAGTCAGAATGTTGTTTACTATGTCCATTTCCCTTCAACCAGGAGATTGACAATGTTCAAATAGAGGCTTCTCTATCAATCTGTCTCCTGAACTGAAGACACTTGGAACAAATCTACAGTCAACCACAATGGATATGTACCATGAGTAAAACATTCTTGATTGTCATTTTACATCACTGAGATTTTAGAGTGATTCTTCTATCATAAAATAATATAGTAAATCCTGAAAAAGAAATTCTAAGATGGCCAGGTGTGGTGGCTCATGCCTGTAATCTCAGCACTTTGGGAGGCTGAGGTGGGCAAATCATGAGGTCAGGAGTTCAAGACCAGCCAGGCCAACATGGTGAAATCCCATCTCTACCAAAAATGCAAAACAAAACAAAAAAAATTAGCTGGGTGTTGTGGTGCGTGCCTGTAATCTCAGCCACTCTGGAGGCTGAGGCAGAGGTTGCAGTGAGCCAAGATCACACTACTGCTCTCCAGCCTGAGCAACAAGCAAGACTCCATCTCAAAAAAACAAACAAACAAAAAAGAAATTATAAGATTAGTTGCCTAGCATCAACCTAAGGAATTTATCTTGGATGGAGCTATTGTACCAACTTATGGGTTGATAGCCTATACATTGGCTACCTTTTAGTTACACAGCTATCCTCACTTAGTCATCTATGGCCCGCAGAGAAATTTCAGGTGACAACAGACATGATGATCTGGTCATAAAGAATATCTCAGAGTAGGCTTTGATCATGACATACATCCTTAAAAAAAAGGTCATTTAAATGGAAAGGCAACTTGCCTATTCAATATTAATTCAGTGATACATGCAATGTTTTTAAAATAAGTATATATTCTAGAGAAGAAATTCAGATATTAGGACATAGGACATAGCTATAAAAGCATTTTAAATTTAGAAAATGAATCTGTTTATAATTCCAACTATATCCATGTGCTAAATGTCATTGTGACATAATTTTAAGATTCACAAAATGAATTTTAAACTGCAGAGATTATATTTATAATGAAATCCTTTTTCTTCTTCTTTGTGAAGTAAAATGTCATTGAAGTAGGTTCAACGTGACCTTTATTCAGAGTTGCAACTGTTACGCTACATAAAATGTTCAAACTATGCAGTGCCAGGTGAAATTATAGCAAGTGAAATCACTAAAGCACTCCTAGAAACATTCAGACCATTATGTGTTTATACATTTTCATTCATTCCTCCATTTAATCAGTGAATATTTATCGAATGTTTATTATGTGCCAAGGACTATGCTAACTATTCAGAAAGCATCAGCAAAAAGCACACAGATCTGTTTGGAAGTCCTCCTCCTGACAAATGTCTTTAAAATAATAAGCAGTAATTCTAGTTATGTGCATTCCACATTCTGAGAATGTAAAACAATTAAAAGAAAACAAAACTAACATTTTAGAAGAGTAGACCAGAATAAGAATATGTCATAAAATATTCAGAAAGTACATCATAATAGAAACACAATAGCATTTATTTACTTTCATGTCTTTGAGAAATACATTGATTAATAGACTATATATTCTAAATAGTACTAGTGAATATCTTAAGTGAAATGTTTTCCCTTGAATAATTTTGGAAATTACATTTTCAGTTAGCAAATATTTTGTTATATAAAATAATTTTAGTAAATCTCAGGGTACATTAAAATATTAATATTAATCACATAATATGTATGTTATTTTAGCATTACAGGATTTCCCAAGATGATAAAAGCAGGTCTAATTTATCCCCTGAAGAAAGTAACATTTTAATATGAATGATGAAATAGTATTGCATAGATTTTTAATACAAATAAGTCTATAACAAGTATTTAAGGGAAGTACAGGTAAATCATAGATAGTTTAGATAAGAGCAAAATCACCCTTTGAAGTAAGATTAAAAGATAATTTTCTTGAAGGTAACCTTTATGCTTTGCCTTACAGATAAGAACAATTTCAATAGTCATAACAAAGAATAAATGAAGAGATTAACATAGGGTAAGGTTGACAAGGCTGTAACACAAGCATGAGAAAGTGTGAACGGTTCACTTTGGAGCACAGTTTTGCGTAAAGTGAAGAACAAAGTTGAATTGATGGGAGGAACTTGATGATAGGGCACCTTAAATATTACTTTAAAGAAACTAACGCATTCCACTGGAAATAGGGAGACAGCGATAGTTTTTTTCACAGAAAGCAGGATAAGCATGAGGTTTTCACTAGAAAGTTTAATCTAACAGTAGAGTGAAGAATACATTACAAATGGAAGATGGTAGCACTAGAAATAATATAAATAAAAGCAATTGAGGATCTTTAAAAATTTAAAGGAGGAGATAGGAGAAAATCAAAGGTATTAAACATAATGATGAAGAGAAAATACAATAGAGTAAGGCAGTAGAGAGTGGGAAGCTCAGAGAGTCTTGTCAGAAAAGGGAAAGTCAAAGTTCTTGATTTTGAATATCAAATAATTTTGAGAAATAAGAAGTTTAACAGGTGGTTATGTCTAAATCAGAATCAAAATATGTCTCATAGAATAAAATTAACTATGTTTATCCTAAGTTTATTATTTTTTCATAAATAAGGGTTTTCACTTGACAGTAGAACCAGATTGCTAAATATACGGACCTTAAAAAAGCTCAACATTAAAAAAAATAAGTTATATGAGGATATCAGAAGTGTTCCTAATATGATAAAACTGACCATGTATCCTATTTTACGTTACACATTATTGCTTGTCCACATTTGGTAAGCATATACACATTCGATTATACTTTTTTCTCTTTTGAAAACTTCCTTGTTGTAAAGAAGCAATAACATAACAACCAACATAATAAAATTGGATTTTAATGTGTATTTGAGTAAAAGACAAAATAATTTGGGAGCAAAATTCTTGTCTAATAAAACTTGTGGCCAACTTATTTGTAAGTCATGAGATTAAAAGTTCTTTGTATAAAAGGCAACATGATTCCAGCTATTCCATTAGTCCCCATTATATTTTTCTCCTGCCTGGCCAAATATGAAGAATGCATTGCACAATAAATACAAAATGATGAGTCATCTTTGTTATGAAAAGTTGAATACTTCTCTAGAAAATCCCCCTTAGTACAAAATCTTATAAAATAATAATTCATTAAATGATATTTAGAAGAAACATTTTATTAAACGTGCAATTTAAGCATCAAGGTCATATTTAAAGTAGCTAAGATGGTAATAAAGTAGTTGTCCAAAACTTTAAACATAATCATGTGACTTTATTTTTGTCAGTTTAAAACATAAAATAAAAGTTCATATTAGATTATTTCATATATATAGTTGTTTTTCAAAGGCCTACATGTAACTAATGTTTCCCATACTTACAAATACTGTTTAAACACTTTTTTAAATGATTATCTGGTTATTTATAAGATTCAGGCAAGTGGTTACTCCTGAAGAAATATTACAGTTATCCTTTACTTTATATCTGAATTAAGCCAGTATTTTAGAATATAATTATTAGTCCCTTTTAATTATGGAAGTTCTCTATCTTAAGGGAACTAAATTGTTATCGAAGTCACTTGAGATATCCAAGGTCTGCCATGTGGGACATAACCTCAGAGTCTTGGCTGCCCTCCACTCTGGGCAAGTACTTTCTTCCTGCCTCAGTTCTTTCTGCAATCTCAATTCGTGCTTTTTTTTTTTTTTAAAGCTGCCCAACTTTGCCCTGCAATCTTGTACAGCCTTTAGAATTGCCCTATAATGTTTCTTTATCACAATATTAAAGTATCTACTACTTAACTTTTCCTTCCAATTTTAGGGTGCAAACACGTTTTAAGATAAAGGTTTTCATTGCTGTATACTTCACAGTGATTAGGGATATGGACTGTACTAAACAACGTTTGCTTCACACTTCTAGCCTGCCAATAAATGGAAGAGTGCATGCCACCGAAGTCCATTTTAATGACAATTCTATAGGCTGTTTCAGATGATAGTAAATCTGTACTTTTTCTCTTGTATGTTTATCTATTTCACACTTTATTAAATGTTATTTTTCTAAATAGTCCGTTTCACTGTAGATATTTTAGAAACAGAAGTCATAAAGTGCACTTTTGATGGTCATCCTGAAATACTAAAATGCCTAAAAGATGCATAGTTTTCTAGAGAAGAGTGGACTATTCAAAAACAACTAAGATGAAATAATTAGAGAGAACAGATGCCTGACATAATAAAAGTCTGAATTATAAGGCTTATAAAACTCTGTTCAATTACTTTGAAATACATATAGTAATCTGAGTCAAAGACTAATTAAGTGAATACAGATTAATTATACTAAGAGACAAGGATCATTTACAATTTGGCTAGTCAAACTTTTATGGTGGAAAATAGTAGATAAATATACATTCTTTTTTTCCCCTTTTCTTTCTTCCTTTTTTTCTCTTTTATTATACTATTAACGAACAACCACTTTGAAAGCTGGTAATAAAGCTAAGTAGAATAAATTTACATTTGGAATTTAATATATATTTTAATACACTTAGGTGTTATAAGGGGCCATTTTATTTTTTAAATAGCTCACAGTTAAAGGCAAAGATACATTTAGGGATAATGTATTCATTTGTTTTCCTTCAGCTATGAGTAACAAATAGCCTTTTTCAAATTGGCTCTGAGAAAAATGGCAACATTATCCCATATAGCAGGATATTCAAAGGAAGGGCCAGTGCCAGGTGTGGTGAATCTGAGTCCTAGCTCTGTTTCTCAGATTTTCACCTTATTTATCATGCCAGTCTTCCTTTAGTCTTACTGTTTTCATGTTTGCAAGATGGCTATTAGCAGAACCTAGGGCAAGTGACCTTTTTCTTTTCTTTTCATAACTAGGGTGGAAAAAAAACAAAACTTCTCTCATAGCCAAGAAATTAAAGTTATTTCTTTATATGGATCAGGTCAGTATAGGACTTGTACCTACCTTTAACGACTGACGTTTATCTTGAGAGTATTCTCTTCTATGTCCTGATTCAACTTAGCCTGTTTCTGTATCAATTACAGACAAGCATGATTGTTTAGACTGGTCAGGACCCACCTCTGGACAGAAGGATAAAGTTAGCTTCCTGTGATTTACAAAGTCTTTGTAGAACACAAGGAGCCATATAAACAAAATTGGGATTATTTTACACAGAATAAGAAGTAATAACTAAATATCAGGTAAACAACCAATTATATCTACTACAGAAGGAATTTTATTTCTTCACTTTAAAGCAAATACTTACAAATGGTCAGTTGGAAACAAATTTCATAAGTTTCTGATATTTGAAAATAATTATATGTTCTCAGAAATATTTGTTTTTACTACTTATTCAATAAATATACTTTTACTACTTAATATGTGTTGGGCACTTATAGATATTGATAATGTGACAGTAAATAATGTAACACATGCAATCTAAACGGCGGAGTAGAAAATGTGCACAATGAAGTAATAGAGTAGGGACCACACTGGGCCATGACCTAAATCTTCTTTGCTGAACTCACTGCAGGGGGTGTACACATTTTACTTTATGACCCTCTTTCATGTGGCTGTCATGGGTGGAACCCTGGGCAAATATTCAACCTGAATATGACCACCAACTTACTCTCTTTCAGACAGCATGGTCTTCTCCTAGAGAATATCTAATTTAGAACATTGCCCCCAGCACTGAATTTGAAATTAATTCCAGTTTCAAATTCAAAATTCAAGGATATTCAAAAAAGTGTTTTAAACTTTCTTTTAAAAAGTATCCAACCACATTGACCACTTAAGAAAAAGAAGTCTTGTGCAATTAAAGAAGAATAAGGAGGAGGAAGAGGAAGAGAAGGAAGAGAGGAGTAGAGAGGAGCAGGGGAAAAGCATACATACAAAAGAACCACACAAAAGACTGAGAGTTGATTCTGATGACATTTTCTTTTTTAGGTAGTTTTTTTCTAAGCTCCAGACTCATTATCATCCTTGTTTTCTACAAGCCACACTAACATCATCTTAATACATTATTTTATTTTTTGCTGAAAAGCATCTTGAGTCCTGTTTCTGTAACTTGTGATGAATTAATTCCTAAATAATGTAGGTCACATGTGCTAATAATCTTGTTATATTTGTTGTGCACTTCAGGCAGTTTACATAAATGATGGGATATTAGAGCTGAACATTTATTCAAGCTAACCCTCTGGGCCAATCAGTGCCCTAGTCAGACATACTCACTTCAGGAGTGTTCATCTATTAATGAATCACAAAGGCCACTCTTGGGGAGATGACTGCAAGTCCTTCAGCTGTTGCTAAAATCCAAAGGAAAATAAAAGAGAATTTCAAACTAAGTGTGGCTCTAATGTTCAGGATGAAAATGTGAACCTATCTTTAAGTATATAATGTATTTTCCCAAGTACTATCCCTTGAGGAAGTTATTAACACAGCTAAGAAATATTTACTACTTCTTGCCTCTATCCACATGGTGAGATTTCATGTCCTGCCCCCTATAATACAGGTGGATGTATCAGCAAGCTCTGGCTAAAGAATTATGAGTAAAAGTGACATGCTTCATGGCCTATCATCTCCCCCAACTTTGCCATGGACACCAACAATGCTTGGGATGATGGCTGCCCCATCAACATAAATCCTTAAAAGAAGATGATGGGCTGAATTGACAGCTAAGCTCAGTATTAGGTAACTGAATATTTCATTTGATTATGAAAATTTAGGGAGTGTTTTTAATGATCAGTAAGTCATTAAATTCTATTATATTTTTCCATAGTTTGATAAGACAAGCAGAGTTTTTATCTTGAGATGTCTATTCACAGCACAACTGTACATATCAGTTTATGCCTGTATGATGCTTTACAATCATTTCGCTGCCAACATTCAGCCGATGTCTCTATCTGTCCATACCAAATGGGTAAAATGAAATGCAGGTAGTTTCTACTACAGAAGCACAACTGAATGACAAGTGTTTTGAAAAAACTTCACCTGTGATTAATGTGTACAACTGATTTTTGTTTATGTGTAGTTAACATCTGAGAAGTTATCCATCTGTGAAAGTAACAGCACATTGAAAAGATTGGTCCTCTGAGTTTCATATAGCAAGGGGAATATAAATGGTGTTGTAGGAAATTTCAGGAAGGCTAAATAAACCAAATAAAGTTCATCTTCCATCAGGGTCTACTAGTCAATATTTTAAGCCATCTTCTGGATGGAAAGGAAAGATGGAAATTTACACTATTGTACAGTTGTTATTTTGTTAAATACTATGTGTAGTAATAAACTAAAGATCTCCTTTTGAGGTGATTTGATAAGTTATTAAATATATGGGAATTAGAATGAATTATATTAAATTTACTGTGAGAATATGCCTTGTGACTTTTCAGATAAAGCCCAAAAATATTTTTAAATTTGGGATAAAGAAAAGGACACTTATCATTGGCTTTTACTAGTTACTTGTTTACACATGTACAAAATCATATTTACTCATTTTCAAACATTATAAATATTTTTCTTCCTTCTCTGTTGTCCGAAGTTAAAGCCATCTCATGATGACCTTTTCAGTATTCTGTAATTTGATTTGCTTGCCATAACCACCTTTCCCTGTTTTCCATCCCAGGAAGTGTGATTGGAACAGACAACCAGTCAAAATGGAGAATATTAAAAAGGTCAAAGTAGTAAAATTTACTGTCCAATGTTTCCAGAAAATAAAAGAATATTTACAGTTTAATACGTGCCTTAGATGACAAGGTGTCCAAAGAAACAAAAGTAAGCAAGATTGTATTTAGCTTATGATAGCAAATATAACAAGCAAAGGGATTCAAGAAGGTGTTATACTTAGTAGTTATCCCTGTATTTATTATTTTGAATGTTTAAAAGAAAGCCTTCTTGTCGATATGTCAGAAGTAACTTTGAAAGTTGAGAAGAGAAAAAGATAAAACAACTGCCTTAATTTTATAATTTTCTAACTGACAATGCATGAAATAATTCATGTTTTCACAGTTTACCGGAATTAAAATTCATCATGTCCAATTAAATTGAAAAAATGCATACATAAGATAGAGCTGGGCCGTCCATTGATGCTTTTATTTTAGAGTGAGGAATTATTATACAGTTATATTTATAACAAGCCAAGGTTTTATGACAAGGATTTACAAAATTTTGTATCTCTGCTTTCTAAGCAGAAATTATATGCTTTCTATGAATATTTTTTAAATATGTTTTTAATTTGCATAAGTGCATTTTATATTATTTCAAACCATAGAAGCTCAGCATAGGCTATCATATCCTAGCATTTTATAGAGGTAAGACATTCATCCTCTTACACAGTAAGTGTTTTTTAATATTTACTACTGTATGTTCTCAAATTCTTTGATGAATTTGCAAATATATGGTAGTAGCCAAGATGATTTAGATTTTATTAAGACATAAAACATTAAGGAAGTTAAAAAAGAAGCATAAGCTGATATAAAGTATCACCAAAAAAAAAGAGGATAAAAAAATCCTCATAACAGCATCAATATTTGTTAAAGCCTACTAAGTTTTAGTTAGAACTTAAAGAAGAAGGAACAGCATTAACCAAGGTACATTTTAAAATGTGAGAATTTTCAAATTTGAATAGAGGAAAGGGTATACTATAAGAATTGGAACTAATAGAAGTTGTCTGTAAAATGTAGGTGGGGCTTGAATAGATTGTTTTCAATGTCAATCTCCAGATTAAACAACAACTAAACAAGTTCTAGTCATTTTGTAAAAAGGATTCCAATGAAAGAACATTATCAGAAAGAAGCCAGGGTATTTTATTACCTGAAACACATAGGTAGTAGTAAATGTAGGTCAGAATCTTGTGGTCCATAGCAAACGGGTAAAATGAAATGCAGATAGTTTCTACTACAGAAGCAAAACTGAATGACTATCAAGTTGTATTAGGAATGCTGCCATACAAAGACCATTTTTAGAAAGCGGTGTATTTATTTTTAGAAAATCTTCAAGAAGGCAGCTGTATTTATTAAACATAAGGCTACCATGAGAAGACAAAGATGGAGATAAGTGGATAATGCAACAAAACCAGAATTGCTGCGGGTGTAAAATCTTCATTGCGGGCATAAGATAGGGAAGGTAATTGAATTACTGATGCATAAAACAATAATTTAAAAACTAAGAAAAGCTTCCAGAATGCACAGGAAGTTAATCAATTTTTTAAAAATCGAAAATAGTAACAAATAGAATGGAGAACACCTGGAACCAACCAATATTGGTTGAATACTTAATATCCCTATAAAGAAAAGAGATAATAGGAATGAGGCCATGATTTTTTTTTTTGAAAGAAGCTAAAAGAAAAGCATTTTACATAAGGAAACATCCATCAGCCATTGAACAAGCATAAAACAAGAAAAATGCCTACCAAAGCAAATCTAGATTTAGAGAATGCATTGAATTGTCAAACAAACTAATGTAAAGATAGTACGGTGTGAAATATTTTGAAAAGTGTTGAAGCAAGGAGAAAAGAAAACTCATGGAATGGGATAAAAATCAAATGAAATTCAACTGAGGATATTGAAAAGATAATTTCCAATGTGTGATTTCCAGTGAAGTTGTTTGTAATTTATAAGAACATTAAAGAAATATTGTCAGTAAATACATAATCCACCAACTTATTATTCATTAAATATGAAATAATTTTTCCAAATTACCAAAAAAGTTTGAAGATCTCAACATAAAAAAAGGTGATAATTTTTTAAACTATCTTGCAGAAGTAGAACAACTGTAAATGTTAATTGCAATTATATATTTCCATGCAGGACTTCTACTAGAGTACAGAATTTTTATGAGAGAAACTATGTTTTGCTTTCCTTTAGTCCTAAATTTTAGCAGAGTATCCACAAAATATATTTTAAAGGTTAAAATATATACATAAGTAAAAATAAATAATATCAATGAAATAATGTGGTACATCTGCTATTTTATAATGATTTTTTAAAATTTTTACCATTTATTGTTACAAAGTAAAGTAAATATAAAATAAATGTCAAAGGAATTGGAGAAAATCTAACTAAATAAGTAGAGACATATGCCAGCCATGTTTACAGAAAGGAAAATACTGTACATGTTGGAATTCTCTCCAAATTGATCTATAATTGTAAAGCAATTTTAAAGTGCATATGAATGTCTAAAAAAGCAAGAGCAAGAAAAAGCCCTCTGAATAACAATAAGGACTGGGAATGTTAGCTATAAGGTGTCAGGGTCCATAATAATTCATAATGGGTTTCTCTGAAACATGGTGTACTAAATTATCAATGAAATAGAATGAGTCCAGAAATGTATACCTGTATGGACAAAATATTGATACATAATACAATTGGCCAGCCATATCGTAGACCACAAGAAGAGTTTTGCAATAAGTGGAGGTAAACTATAATTATTCATATAAAATGAAATCAATCCCATACTTTACCTCATACATAAAAATGAATACATTCCACACAGATTAGGAAATTAAATATTCACACAAAACCTCAAATAATGTTAAATGTATTTATGCAAGTGTGTGTGTGTTTTTTTAACATCATAGAAACACTGCTGACTCTAAAACTTGATGAGTTTGCTTAAACGTAAAATAATTCAAGACACCTTAAGTAAAATGATAATTGTTGACCTTGGGGAAAAAACATAATTGAAGTTAAAATCCAGTGGATAAATTTCATAGTAGATAAGACAGCTGTAAAGACAATGAATATTCCAGAAGACAAGTTAAATAAAATACCTGACTTAGGTATGGGATAGGAAAAGAATGTGATTGAGCAGATGTAATGTTTGAAGAGAAAATGGCTGAAATTTAAGAAGCATGAGAAACCAAAGTAGGATGAATGCAATAAACTATTCTTAGACTCATCATGGTGAAACTACATGGAAACAAAAAAGAAAGAGAAAAAATTTAGGACAGTTAAAGAACAAGGTTATTATTTGAAATGGAACTAAAATTAGAATCACAATGGACTGAAGGAAAAAATAGGAAGACAAATGACAATGGAATGGTATTCTGAAGTACTAAACACAAATAATTGGCAACCATTAATTCCATACCTGATATAAGTAGCTTGCAAGAATAAAGGTGAAATAAAAGCATTTTCAGGGGAAGAAAGAGAGAATTTACAAATATTAATTACATAAATCAACAATCCAACAACAGCACAAAAGACAATAATAATATCTAGCGAGCCTTAGAAATATATAGAACCAAAATACAAACCAAAATAGCACGTAATTCAAGAAGGAAGTAACCAGTTAAAATGATGCATGGTCTTTCTATTGTCTGAGAAGATCTAATAACTCTTATTTCAATTAGACTTTGATAAGAAAGATTCATTTTTTTCATCTCCAAGTGTTGACTGAATAAAATAGAGTCATTCATTTGTCATTGTTAGGCAATTATGTCATTCTGCCAACATCATAGAGTGTACTTCCACAGATCCAGATGCTATAGCCCATGACACACTAAGACTGTATGGTGTAGCCTATCTCTCCTAGGCTGCAAACCTGTACAGTATGTTACTGTACTGACTACTGTCTACAGTTGTAACACAAGAGTAAGTATTTTGTACCTAAACATATCTATATGTAGAAAAGGTACAGTGAAAACACAGTATCATATTCTTAGGGGAATGCTGTTGTATATGTGTCCAGTCTTGACTGAAATGTCCTATGGGTTGCACGGCTGTAATAAGTAATTCTTGGTGTAACAAATGATTCCCAAACTTAAAACAACAAATATCTATTTCACATGGTTTCTGAGAGTTCAGAATCCATGAGGTCATTTGGGTGGTTCTGAATTTGGGTCTTTCATGAGGGTGGCTGGACTGCACCTTGGAATTATAACTGAGACTGGAGTTTTCAGTTTCCAGGATGGCCCATTCATATGGCTGTGGCTGCAGGTTACAGAACTGACATAGGACTGCTTGGATGTCTTCAATCCACTGAAGCTACAAGAACATCCAATAGAAAGCATAGGAAGAAGTAATAATGTCTTTTATTTCTGCATCTCAAGATACCACACCGTCATTTCTAATATATTGTATTGGTTAGAAGCGAATCACATAGTACCGCCCACACTTAAGTATCAAGAGGAGTTGGGTTCTGCCTTTTGAAGGGGAAGGCTATTAAGTAATAGGTGAACATCTTTTAAAACCACCACATCATCCTGCTAGAAAGTCCAAATGAGAGGTCATCTACAGACACAGCTAAAGCTATTTAAGGCCAAGAATGTCTTTCAGTAAGGAATGATGTGCTCAGAACGAATTACTGAAATGGGTTATAACTTAAAATAATAAGGCAAAACACAAATAGCTTATCAAGATTCAGCATGCATTACCCGTCTGCTTAGCAGACACAATCACTAGCAAGATTAAGGAAAATCCTATCACTCTTCCTCCATATAATATATTTTCTGGATTGTTTTCACAAGGACTGGCTAGATTCCTTAAAGATTCAAATAAGAGCTATTTAAAATTATATGTGCTTTCATTGTAAATGTCCTACCAGCCAATCTCCTGTTTATAACATAAAGAACATACATTAAAATGACGTTTTGGGGGGTAATAAAATGGTATTTTATAGCAATTGTGATTACAATAACATTCTTGGTTTATACTTTATGCTCACTTTTATGACTATGCTGACTTTTAATGACTTTACATTGGGGAAAGGAAAAAAGCGCAGCTATTTTACTAGGATTGTATTTTAATAACTTGAGCTAACGGATTTTCTACATTTTGTGCACAGAACAGAACTGATTTATGAGTAAGGATGAAAGGGTGTTCATCTTTTATTCCCCAAATACTCCTGTTCTAGCAAAATGTCAATTTAAATTGATTGGTTAGCTAGTGCAGCACACTACAGGATACAACTCAGGGAATGGTATGTTCACCTAAAGCTTGTAAAGCTAACATTTTACTAATTCTGAATACATTTTCCAAAGGTTTAAATGAGTAGTCTTTTATTTTACATGTGTTTTTTTATTATAGTCTGTTAGTTGAAGTGACAACTTGTGCTTCCTTGATTTAACTACTAGTAATCATTTCATGTGAAGTTAATTTTATGAAACATTTTATTTACTGATTGATATTCATTAAGAGTTATAAAAGATCAAGTATTATAAAAGTGGATAAAGTAAATTTATAATCAGAAATTGTGTATAGTTATTTTTACCACATTGCTAGGCTTCGTGAAAATATAAAATCCAATTTTTCAAAATAAAAATGCAGTATCTTTTAGAGACTATATTCNACACAAAACCTCAAATAATGTTAAATGTATTTATGCAAGTGTGTGTGTGTTTTTTTAACATCATAGAAACACTGCTGACTCTAAAACTTGATGAGTTTGCTTAAACGTAAAATAATTCAAGACACCTTAAGTAAAATGATAATTGTTGACCTTGGGGAAAAAACATAATTGAAGTTAAAAATCCAGTGGATAAATTTCATAGTAGATAAGACAGCTGTAAAGACAATGAATATTCCAGAAGACAAGTTAAATAAAATACCTGACTTAGGTATGGGATAGGAAAAGAATGTGATTGAGCAGATGTAATGTTTGAAGAGAAAATGGCTGAAATTTAAGAAGCATGAGAAACCAAAGTAGGATGAATGCAATAAACTATTCTTAGACTCATCATGGTGAAACTACATGGAAACAAAAAAGAAAGAGAAAAAATTTAGGACAGTTAAAGAACAAGGTTATTATTTGAAATGGAACTAAAATTAGAATCACAATGGACTGAAGGAAAAAATAGGAAGACAAATGACAATGGAATGGTATTCTGAAGTACTAAACACAAATAATTGGCAACCATTAATTCCATACCTGATATAAGTAGCTTGCAAGAATAAAGGTGAAATAAAAGCATTTTCAGGGGAAGAAAGAGAGAATTTACAAATATTAATTACATAAATCAACAATCCAACAACAGCACAAAAGACAATAATAATATCTAGCGAGCCTTAGAAATATATAGAACCAAAATACAAACCAAAAATAGCACGTAATTCAAGAAGGAAGTAACCAGTTAAAATGATGCATGGTCTTTCTATTGTCTGAGAAGATCTAATAACTCTTATTTCAATTAGACTTTGATAAGAAAGATTCATTTTTTTCATCTCCAAGTGTTGACTGAATAAAATAGAGTCATTCATTTGTCATTGTTAGGCAATTATGTCATTCTGCCAACATCATAGAGTGTACTTCCACAGATCCAGATGCTATAGCCCATGACACACTAAGACTGTATGGTGTAGCCTATCTCTCCTAGGCTGCAAACCTGTACAGTATGTTACTGTACTGACTACTGTCTACAGTTGTAACACAAGAGTAAGTATTTTTGTACCTAAACATATCTATATGTAGAAAAGGTACAGTGAAAACACAGTATCATATTCTTAGGGGAATGCTGTTGTATATGTGTCCAGTCTTGACTGAAATGTCCTATGGGTTGCACGGCTGTAATAAGTAATTCTTGGTGTAACAAATGATTCCCAAACTTAAAACAACAAATATCTATTTCACATGGTTTCTGAGAGTTCAGAATCCATGAGGTCATTTGGGTGGTTCTGAATTTGGGTCTTTCATGAGGGTGGCTGGACTGCACCTTGGAATTATAACTGAGACTGGAGTTTTCAGTTTCCAGGATGGCCCATTCATATGGCTGTGGCTGCAGGTTACAGAACTGACATAGGACTGCTTGGATGTCTTCAATCCACTGAAGCTACAAGAACATCCAATAGAAAGCATAGGAAGAAGTAATAATGTCTTTTATTTCTGCATCTCAAGATACCACACCGTCATTTCTAATATATTGTATTGGTTAGAAGCGAATCACATAGTACCGCCCACACTTAAGTATCAAGAGGAGTTGGGTTCTGCCTTTTGAAGGGGAAGGCTATTAAGTAATAGGTGAACATCTTTTAAAACCACCACATCATCCTGCTAGAAAGTCCAAATGAGAGGTCATCTACAGACACAGCTAAAGCTATTTAAGGCCAAGAATGTCTTTCAGTAAGGAATGATGTGCTCAGAACGAATTACTGAAATGGGTTATAACTTAAAATAATAAGGCAAAACACAAATAGCTTATCAAGATTCAGCATGCATTACCCGTCTGCTTAGCAGACACAATCACTAGCAAGATTAAGGAAAATCCTATCACTCTTCCTCCATATAATATATTTTCTGGATTGTTTTCACAAGGACTGGCTAGATTCCTTAAAGATTCAAATAAGAGCTATTTAAAATTATATGTGCTTTCATTGTAAATGTCCTACCAGCCAATCTCCTGTTTATAACATAAAGAACATACATTAAAATGACGTTTTGGGGGGTAATAAAATGGTATTTTATAGCAATTGTGATTACAATAACATTCTTGGTTTATACTTTATGCTCACTTTTTATGACTATGCTGACTTTTAATGACTTTACATTGGGGAAAGGAAAAAAGCGCAGCTATTTTACTAGGATTGTATTTTAATAACTTGAGCTAACGGATTTTCTACATTTTGTGCACAGAACAGAACTGATTTATGAGTAAGGATGAAAGGGTGTTCATCTTTTATTCCCCAAATACTCCTGTTCTAGCAAAATGTCAATTTAAATTGATTGGTTAGCTAGTGCAGCACACTACAGGATACAACTCAGGGAATGGTATGTTCACCTAAAGCTTGTAAAGCTAACATTTTACTAATTCTGAATACATTTTCCAAAGGTTTAAATGAGTAGTCTTTTTATTTTACATGTGTTTTTTTATTATAGTCTGTTAGTTGAAGTGACAACTTGTGCTTCCTTGATTTAACTACTAGTAATCATTTCATGTGAAGTTAATTTTATGAAACATTTTATTTACTGATTGATATTCATTAAGAGTTATAAAAGATCAAGTATTATAAAAGTGGATAAAGTAAATTTATAATCAGAAATTGTGTATAGTTATTTTTACCACATTGCTAGGCTTCGTGAAAATATAAAATCCAATTTTTCAAAATAAAAATGCAGTATCTTTTAGAGACTATATTAATATAATTTACATGCATTTTAATTCTAGTTGTTTTAGTATCAATGTGGTTTAAAATATGTGTGTTCACAGGAAAATGTTGTAATCAAGTTAAAGTAACAAACATGCTGAAAGCTCCTAAGATGCTTTCAATTTTAGTAAAATAATGCTCATTTTAAGTTCCTTGGAATCAAACAAGATTCTAGGCGCATATTCACGATGATCAATAACTGATGCATCTCAGGAATGAGTAGCAATAAAGACATCTATTTTACGTCATCATTTTCTTAGTTTTTCAAAATACTCATGAGGTTAATTTCATTTGTTTACTATGTTACTGATATATAAATTATATAGTATCAATATTTAGTGCCGATATGAAGTGTTATCTTAATCCATAACATTTAATTGAATTAGAGTAAATAACATGTATCATTTAAGAACTGCACACCTACCCCGATTCCCACAGAAGTAAGCAGAACACAATCTCAGCTCTGTCAAGGAGATTGTGCTCTTCTCTTTCATGCCTTGGGCACATACTCGGTGAACCACACTGCTATTGTTATTGTTGCTGTTTTCTTGCTTTGTTTTTCTGAAAAGACAAATGATTTTTTCCTTTAATTGTATCAGTGTTTGTTTTGTTTTGTTTTAACCAGTATTTTCAGCTCCATTCTCTTATCTCTTATTATGGATGACATCAGTGCAGGACTTTATAATTTTTGATGAGTTACTTTTAGAATTTTGAACCTCACTATACTAGTGGATGGAATGAATATTCTTTCTAGCTCAATTTCTATATTTCTTTTTTTCTCTCCCCTTCCTCTGCTCTGGCCATCCTGTCCTGTCATGATGGGCAGATTTAAAAGTGATTTCATTATTCATAAAATGAATGATTACAAGACATGAGAATTTCATGTTTGTGTCAAGGTTTACTACTGATTGATATATTTGCTATTCAAAGTAAAATTGAAGGTGAAATAGCTGGGACAGTATCTGTCTTGCTTTACATAGAAGATAAAATGAAACTTTCTTAGAGGGAGAATACTCTATTATTTTGGAATTACTTCATTCTATCATTTTGGAATCTTGGCCTCTGCTATCATTTTTCAAATCCTTGTTAATGTCTGAATCCATCTAATGGACTTTACATTCACTGGATAGCTCACGTTCTTAACTTTGTTAAGAAAGTTAAGCTCACGCTTAACTTTGATTTTATTTCCAGATGCTCCTTAAATTTCAGTTGGGGCCCTAACTTGTTTGCTACCAAACTCCAAATGATGTTCAGAAGAAACCATTAGGACCATCTGTTTCTAAGGGGTAAATGCTCTTTCTCATGGCATATTCATATACAGAGACATATAAGTTGAAATTTTAAACCAGAGATATTTCTCTGTTTATATGTACCTGTTGTTGTTTCTTGCCCCTTTCCCAAAAGATTCACATACACATGTACACACGCACAGGACATTAGCACTCATGAGAATTCTACTGTGTATTTTTGCTGGTGAAGTGGCTGAATGTAACTTTCCAACAATAATATTTCCATTGATATGTCTGTGACTAACGCAAATTTCTTAGGTAAAAAATATTAATCCCTCACATCATTTTTTCCATTTTACTATATTATTTTACATAACATAGTTGTCAAGAAATCTTCCATTTGTTATTTATTGAATACTGATTAAATGAATACATTTTTGAAAAATTGATTTAACAAACTTCTCTTAAACTACTACTACCTTAGTGTGTATGGTATTCTGACAAATTATCCTATCTGATCTTTATTTCTTGAAAACCCTACATATATAGGAGGAAATATTCTCAGATAAACTATTAGAAACATACGTTAAATGTTCTGCTTGTTGCCCATATGATACTTGTAGCCATGTGTCCTGAAATGATTATCTTCATTTCTGTCATCTCTATATCCAAGTCTAAGTTAACTTTTTTTCTTTCTCATCCACCTTTCTTTCAGTATTTCTAGTACCTACTTTATTCTCTTAAATTCATTTCTCTTTTTTAGGTGAAATGTTACTTGTATTTTTTGATTGCTGATTTAATTTTCTTTCTTTGCAAAACAGATACAGAACAAGATTAAATATTTTTCTTCTGACATAGTTTTCATATTCTTAAGTAGCTTTCTCAAACTAATATTTTAAATGTTTTGTTTTAGATATTACCAACTGTTGGAATATGAAAAAAACCATCAGATCTTATAAACCCTCATATACTATATTTTCCTCTAATTTCCAATATTGCTATTTTGAGCTATTTTTAAAATTCATATTTAATATGGTGTTAAACAAAATTTTAAGTTGGTCCCCAAGATCTTTGGCCCTTGGTGGTACATCATGTAAAATCACCTCCCCTTGAGTGTGGGTGGAACCTGTTACTTGCTTCTAGCCAAAGCAATGTAAGAAAGGTGTTGGCTGTGAGCCCCTTGATTTGATTACCTTATATGAGACTCTGTATTAGCAGACTGGAGAAAGAAACACTCCTTCTGGCCTTGAGGAAGCAAACAAGC
Source organism: Rhinopithecus bieti (assembly GCF_001698545.2). Lineage (NCBI taxonomy): Eukaryota > Metazoa > Chordata > Mammalia > Primates > Cercopithecidae > Rhinopithecus > Rhinopithecus bieti. The sequence goes on from NW_016819032.1 coordinate 2,020,787, forward strand.
AATGTGTTAGCTGGGTGTGTTTCTTCCTGGAACTCAGGATTGTTTTACAGGAAGTGGAGAGGGCCACATGGCAGGGAACTGCTGGTGGCCTCTAGAAGATGACAACAGACAGTTAAGAAGCCAGGGCTCTCAGTCATACAATCACAAGGAAATGAATCTTGACAAGAATAACATAAATCATACATTTGTATGTCTTTAAGATGCTAAGTTTTGTGATAATTTGTTATATGGCAATAGAAAGTAAGTATTAATACAATTCTTTACACTATCATGGCTAAAAATATAAGTTGCAGCTAAGCTTTGCAATATAAATTTACATTTTCTTTCTAATGCAACATTTTTTTCCTTGAAAGTAATGATTAATGTGCATTTCTGTTGTGTTTAGTTATCCATGTGCCCATGGTTAATTATCACACAATTCTCTGCTACGCGCATAATCCTTCCCGCAAGGTATTCAAACACCTACACCTGGGGGATTCTCGCCTCGAGCCCCCTCTTCATGCTCCTGTAGAGAATGGCTTCCCTTATTAGCGTTAATGAACAAATGCCATTACAGCATTTCATTTTCACATCAACCTGGAAATGTCCTTTTTCTCTCTTCTGTGCTGAATTTTTTTGTTTCTTATTGAAAGGTTCTTGTATTGGTTCCAACCCCGAGACCGCGCCAGCAGACAACATTAGGCGGTGTGGAGGAACACGCTGTTTTAATGAGCGCCTGCGTGCAAGTAGTCTGAAGCCTAAAATGGCGTCAGCCCTAAATGAGGATGGGGCAGGGGTTTTATAGTCCTCTGTAAACAGGAAGTATCCCAGTATGACGTGACTGCCGGAGGGCCTCTTTCTGGATCTTCAAGGGTACCTGTCTTTCGGGCAGGGTAGGTGTTTTCTGTCCAGGGTAGGTGTCTTTCTGCTGGCTCTCTTCCTGTTTCTGCTGTCTTGCTGACGCATGCTGCTGGCACAAGTGGCCTTGTGCCTTGGGACTGGACCTGAGAAGGGAGGAGTTACTTACCCCTTCAAGCTTTCAGGCCCTGGGGAGAATCTTTCACTTATATCTCAAGTGTTCTATTCGTTTACTTTTTGTGTTGGCAAAAGACAACCTCTAGTAGTCTCCCAAGGAAGCGTACAAGGGAGATACACTTTGTAGCACAACCAAAATCTTCAGATGTCCCTGCAGCACTGTCAGTCACTATGATTAACTTTCTACAGAGTGAACTCTCACTACTGTTTCAGGAGAAGACAAGCATTCCTCTACCTGAGATGACTGAGAAAAGAAATCTGAATCCCCCTATTTTCAGTACCCCTCCCCCTCCACATTAAAAGTTTCCCATGGCTACCGATTCCTGAGCCTTTCAAGTATTTGATATCAAGATGAAATTTTTAAAGTCTTTGGTGCTTTAAATTTCATCTCTCTTAGATTTGCTATTTCAGGCAATATTTACCCACCTTTCTTCCAGTTTTCAAATGTTTTGCCATCTCTTCTCATTTTCTTATCATCAAGGATTTCCACCTTTTTATTTGTATCCAACTAGTATAGTTTCAGTTGGGTTTTAGGAATTGAGAAGGCATTCATGTGTTCAGTGTGCCATTTTAGAACATAAACTCTGAATTATTTTATAAGACTCTTAATTGTTCAGCCAACCACTATGCGCTAGGACATAGATATTTTTTGGATAACAATCCTAATACAGATCCTTATTTATGAATACAAATATGTCACACTGCATACTGTATGTATAGTATATTTGTGGTCTAAATTATTTTGTTTCAAAGTTGAAACAAAGCTTTTTAACAATACACATTGTCTATTTGGTTAAATCATATGTGATGTAAATGTTTCCAGTTTCTAGAAATATGTTATATTGGTTATACCATTAATCATGGAACTAATAGGAGGAAATAGCACAATGTTTTATTCTGTTGTATCAATGTACTTGTGATGGGAACATCTTTGATTCAATGCCTTATTTTAATGAAATTGCGGTTGCTCTCTGGCTTGAGGTTTCAAAACTCTCTTCAAATTCACAATAACTTGCTAGTTGATGATGCCAGCTACCTTTTATTACACTATTCAGAATAAATTGTTGCTGGAAGAGCTGCTCTATTAATACAGAACACATTACCTAAAGCTTGGGTAATTTGGGCTCAGGAGTTCTTTGTCATCTTTACAGTCTAGTGTTGCATTCACTGAAATAACACATTAAATTTGTATGTTCTTAAGCACCTGGCTTAATTGAAACCCATGGAAATGATAGCAAAATAACTGGCCTGAATAATAAATTACAGACAATCACAGTGCAATGAAAGGTGTCAAAAACATGTTTATATGGAGTCGAAGAACAGGGGCCCTGTATTTGATTTAAGAGTAAGGGCAGAATTGGAATTTCTTTCCCAATATTAAAGTGCAGATTGAAAGTGTGGCAGCTTGATTTTTTAATTTAACATTGCTTTGCTTTAATTATGCATCAAAAAGGCATGAAGATGCTGATATGTTTTTATTTCTTTACATGCAGTGTCTATTCTGACTGTAAAATGGAGTTATTTAAGGCATACGAATTTGTGGAGCTTGAACACAAATAGTCCAGAGCACAAGGAGGCTTTGGGTCTCTTAATAATGAGTTCCGTAACTAAAATAAGAAGCAAAAAGCAAATGATTTGGGAAACATAATAAAGAATCCAGGAGTTGTAAGTATTTTATTAAAAAGAAGATCAATTCATGGCAGATATTCCCTAGATGGCTCTGAAATTACATTGAAAAATTTTCAAACATTGTCATCACATAGAATAATTGGTAATACCAAAACCCTCTAATTTCTTATCAAGCTCTAATTGGGCTCTAGTCCCATATAGATGGCACCATACTTTAGCTGAATTATAAACACATTTTTTTCCCTCACCAAATCAAGTTGTTTTTTTAGGATATGATTTCCCAATAAGGCAGGAAAATAGGATCTGGAGGCAGGAAACATAAGGCTGATTCCACACTTCAGCTATAACAATAAATATCCTCTCCATAAGGTGTAGGCCAAGGAAATGACCTTGTAACTTCACTTCATCCTTTCCTTTTACATAGAGCATATCCCAGTGGGATCCTCCAGAGGGTATTTCAACTCCCCAAAATTCTGTAATGGGGCCTTTAAGCACCCATGCTCAGGCCCACACCCACACTGCGGAGTGTACTTTCATTTTCAGTAAATCCCTGCATTCCTTCCTTGCTTTGTTTGTCTGTTTTGTCCAATTTTTTGTTCAAGAACTGGACGCCCTTCTACCATTGGCATATTTTGGTGAGCCAGCCAGGAGGAAGAGGTTAGCCCAAAGTTTGGAATGTATTCTTCTCCTTTCTGTTTTTCCTTTCTTCTCCAAACAGGCAAGCTCTTTTCCTTTCTAACCTGGGACCCTTGCTGGGCAGCACCTAAACATGGAAGCAACTGCAGGATTCTGGCCATGGCCAGTGAAACTGAGGGGTTTTCATGTAGAGAAGCCTGACCACTACCACCCTGTTCACTTAAGGAACCCAGGTCTTTTCCATTTTGTTTTCGTTTCTTTCTTTTTCAGTCTTTCAGAGGCTGTTTCCTAGTAGCTCCTTGGAAATAGAGGGCAATTGGCTGAGGCGACTCCCTAGTACTGCCTGAAGGCCTAGAAATGAATGGAAATAATTGCCTTGCACCAAAGTGGGAAAGACTTTTTTTTTTTTTTTAATCTTTTCCACATGTGGTCTCTAATCCCTACATGTGGCATAGCTTGAAGCAAATTTGCACATGTTTCAGATAACTTAAACCTTCTTTTCTTATGCTAAATTCATCCTTTCCTCTATTCAACTGGCTAAGGGCAAAGGAAACCCACCCAGCCTCCAGTTCCTATCATTAAAGTTCATGGCATGGGAAGCATGGGAAAGCATGGCCTTATCAAATTATAAGGATGCTAAAAGTCAAGGATTACACCCAGGTACTGAAGGAAAGTTCATAGCAGGCTCTGGTGGGATCACATGCAAAGTAGCACTGGTTCCCACCTAAGTAAGGTTGAAAACATCTGAAACTCTAAGACTGGACCCCACAGGAGGATGCTGTGTGGGTCCTGCAGACCTCAACCTGCACAAAGGGTTCATGCTTGGTAGAGGTTCTGAGGTCTTCTTGGAAGTTTCTCTCACAGTTGTAATGCTGGTTGACCCCAAAATTGTTTAGAATCTGAATTGTACTGGCTATTGGGATAGTGGGACAGTGTTGCATGTCTCCAGGCTCTTGTGCTGCTGTTGTAAGCAGGGGGCCTGGTTAATGTTTGGTGCCCTCCTTTGGTACTGTGTTAGATATGAGTTAAAGAATCAATATGTCAGTATGTTCAGTTTTTTGCCTTCTACTTTTAAACTTGACTTCTTCATAAAGCAACCTTTTTAGATGACCTGCTCCACCCTGACTCATTCTGATGACTTGCTCCACCCTGACTCATTCCGATGACCTGGTCCACTCCGACTCATTCCAATTACCTGCTCCACTCGGACTCATTCCAATTACCTGCTTATTCTCCACCCTGACTCATTCTGATTTCCTGCTCTGCCATAACCATTTTTCTCGCCAAACCACTCACCCCATCTCGCTCTTTAAATTAGCCAATCAGAATTAGTTTAGCCTGTGCAGTTTAACCCTAGCCAATAAGGAAATGACACAGCAGCAGGGGCCATATACATCGGGGATAAGAACCCCTTCCCCTCCCTTGTTCAAGTGTGCGCTCACCATTGCTTCATCTGCAAGGTTGCACCCTTCTGTAGAAGTAAATTGTCTTGCTGAGGATTAAAAATAACATTTTATATTCGAGTGCTATTTCTTTGGCAGCATCAAAACTTAATTTATAACAACTGTTTTGTCGCAGTGCCATTTGGAGTCTGGGGAGATTTAACCTTTAAAAATCAAACTGCCGGCTGGGCATGGTGGCTCACGCCTGTAATCCCAGCACTTTGGGAGGCCGAGGCAGGTATATCACGAGGTCAGGTGTTCCAAACCAGCCTGACCAATATGGTGAAACCCCATCTCTACTAAAAATACAAAAATTAGCGGGGTGTGGTGCTGCGTGCCTGTAGTCCCAACTACTTGTCAGGCTGAGGCAGGAGAATTGCTGGAACCCAGGAGGTGGAGGTTGTAGTGAGCCAAGATCATGCCACTGCACTTGAGCCCAGGTGACAGAGTGAGACTCCATCTCAAGGTCTGAGCCTTCAAGAAATGTTACAGCTCTCTCTTCTTCCTCCCACCTGCAGCTCAGCAAACAAGGATGTGTCACAGCTCATTTGTTCTCTTTCACCTATATCTTAGTGAACAGAGGCATGTTACAGCTCATTTGGCCCCACCACCCTCAGCTTGGTGAGTTCTGAGTTCTTGTCCCATGACCAAGAGGAATAAGGTTCACAGCAAAAGGAGAGTGAGTAGGGTGGAGAAGAATTTTACTGAGTGGCATAAGGAAAGCTCTCAGCAGAGGGGACCACCGGAATACAGGAGTAGACCTCCATTTATTTAGTACTTTTTAACAAATATTCTCTAATAGTAAATAAAAGTATTTTAGGAAATGTTTTGGAACATGTGACTACACATATGAAAAGTGAATTTCCACTTACTTTATACACAAAATATTAATTTGAGATATAAAAGAAGCCAAAATGTAAATGTCACAATTATAAACCTCCAAGAAAAAAATAGGAAAATATTTTGCCCCTGGGAAGTAGACAAGGATTTTTTTACATAGAACATAGAACAGAATAATATTAATAATAAATTTGGATTTTTTTACTTCTATAAAAATTTAAATGCTTTATTATGCTAAATCACACCACAATTGTCAAATTGAATAGGCAAGACACAGTTTTGAAGAAAATATTTTGTGATATATATGTGATATATATTTGACAAGGAATTTATGTCTAAAATAATTTAAGCATATTTTAAGTTTAAAGTAAAAAATTTAGTATTACAAATGAGGATATATAAATGGTGAATAAACACATCGGAATTGGCTAGCATGATTTACCAGGATATTTTTAAAAAAACAAAATGAGATATACCCACTTACTACCATGGCTAAAATTTAAAAAAAAAAGAAATGCAATGCCAAGTATTGGTAAGTGTATGAAATATTGGGATCTGTCAAATATTGTTGACATAAATGTGAAATGAAACAACTACTTAGTAAAATATTTGACAATTTGTCATCAAATTAAACTCCATGACCCAATAATTCCACTACCAGTTATTTTATCCAAGAGTGAATAAAACATTTCTCTACAAAAATACTTTAATAAGAACATTCACAGAAACTTTATTTATAACAGCAAAACCTGGGAACAACCTAAAACTATATATCTGTAAAATATTAATTATGGTAAACTCATGTAATAGAATATTCTTTGACAACCACCATCATCAACAATAAAAACTGTTAGAATTCTGACTTTCATGAGCTCCACAGATTCCATGCTGTGTGATAAACCCAGACACATGTCATAAACATTTATAATTCTATTTATACAACCATTGGGAGATACAAATTTCATTAATAGCTATTTTTAAAACACAATTGTCTATGGTGTATATTTACCTAAGAAAGTAATGAAGAAAAATTCTATATTTCTATAGACATATGACTTGCACACATCATCACAGTGCCAAAGCTTGACATATTTCACAACGTGCAACATATTGCACATTGAAGATCTATGCCTTCCATATTATGTAAAATCAACTTCAAAAACAAGCATAAATAACTATTAAAATCTAGTTATTATGTGTTTTTCATGGTAGTATGTATTGATGATTTTGAAGTGTGTGTGTGTATTCTGGGAAAGTACTTAAATATATTTTGAATATGACAATTCAGGTTTTTTTCTGTTGGAAAAGGGAATTGTAAATATAATGATAAAGAGAAAAGGCCAGTATATATCCCATAGTAAACTATTAGAATGGGTAGTACCAGTATGCTCATCATTTTGAATAGATAAATGGGTAGGTATATATAGATAGATACAAAGGTAGATCACAGATGACAGACATATGGAAACACAGGTATATATTCAGAAGTACACATACATGCATTTCTTAACTCTGCCCCCCTGAAACTGATTGATGCAATAAGCATACACCTTGGACTCAGATCTTGGTCTCTAAATATGAGTATCTAGCAAAAGAACAAGAGTTCTTTTGAAAATAAAAGATGATTTCAAGAATAAGACAGGGGAAGTATAAAATGAGCTAGTAAAATCTGCAACAGAAAGTAAGAAAGTGCTCCAAAAATGACAGGGACACCCAAATGACACACACACAAAAAAACAGTTTTAAATGGGTCCCTCTGACCAAACCTCAGACATTTTGAGAATCAAAATAAATAATTATTGTAATGATCTCTAGCCCGTTAGATAAAAAAGAGTCTATCAGTTAATAATTATATTAAGTAAAGAAAGAGAAAATAACTTTCTTCCAGTAGAATTCCTGTTATTAAACATACAAGGAATGTGGAGTTAGAAAAATCAGTGTGCTAAAAATAACATGGAAACCTTTGATGAGGAGCAAAGGTTTACTTAGTCTCAAAGTATTGCATCAAAAGTTACTTATAGATTATAAAGGAAAACATAATCAAGGTCATCACCATCAATATTGTTTTTCTTTCTATGATGCACTGAGGACATATTATCACTTCTGTGATATATCTGCTGAATGTATAACTAAGTCTGATAATTAAGGGACAGCCTGGTAAACAAGCACTCAAACAAAACAAAACAAAACAAAAAAAAGCAAGTAATCAAACTAACAAGAGCCTGGACTTGGTTTTCAAATAGGTCAAGGCCAAAAGGAAAGAGTAAGTGTATTAGGCTGTTCTTGCATTGCTATAAAGAACCATCTGAGATTGGGTAATTTATAAGAAAAGAGATTTAATTGGCTCATGGTTCTACACTCTGCTCAGGAAACATAGTGCTGGCATCTGCCTCTGGAGAGGCCTCAGGAAACTTAGAATCATGGCCCAAGGGAAAATGGGAGCAGGCACTTCATCTGGAGAAAACAGGAGTAAGAGAGAGAGTGCAGGGGCGAGGTGCCACACTTTTTTTTTTTTTTGAGACGGAGTCTCGCTCTGTTGCCCAGGCTGGAGTACAGTGGCCGGATCTTGGCTCACTGCAAGCTCCGCCTCCCGGGTTTACGCCATTCTCCTGCCTCAGCCTCCCCAGTAGCTGGGACTACAGGCGCCTGCCACCTCGCCCGGCTAGTTTTTTTGTATTTTCAGTAGAGACGGGGTTTCACCGTGTTAGCCAGGATGGTCTCCATCTCCTGACTTCGTGATCCGCCCGTCTCGGCCTCCCAAAGTGCTGGGATTACAGGCTTGAGCCACCGCGCCCGGCCCACACATTTTTAAATAATTAAATCTCCATGAACTCAGAGCCTGAGCTCAGTTATCACCATAATGTTGGCCCCCTTTGTTTGGATTTCATTTTCTGTTCTTTTTTTTTT
>NW_016819032.1:2029545-2039989 GCF_001698545.2 Rhinopithecus bieti
TTTTTTTTTTTTTTTTTTTAACTTTTTAGAATCCACATCCGGGTTATCAGCTTTTTGTTTTTCTACCATAATAATAAATTTGCTTGTTTATAAACTTTCCTCTAATTCTGATATGTAGTATTTTTGTTATCAAATTCATAATGTTTTCTAACTAAAATTGTGACCTTTTTCTTTGACATGTTATTTAGAATGAATTGCTTACGTTTCAACAATGTAGACTAGAGTTTTTTGTTTTGTTTTATTTTTAATTTAGGTGTAGTCAGAGAACATATTCTGAATGGTTTCAATCATTTCAGATTCTTATGGTTCAAAATATGATTTATTTTGATAAATGTTTTCTGTGTACTTGAAAATAACATGAAAGTAAAAAAAAAGTCTCCTGCTTTTATTGTTTTTTTCTGGATGTTCTCTCTTTTGTTGAGAATTAAAATCACCCACTATAATTGTGCATTTTCAGTTGTTTTATTATTTCTTATTTTATTAGGCTAATTTTTGTATTTTAGAATTGTTTTTATCTTCTTAGTGGACTCAGCCTTTATAATTATGCAGTGTTAGTTTTCATGCTAACTAATGTTTCTTGCTTTAAAATCTACTTGGACAAATATTAGCACAATTATATGAGGATTATTGTCATTAGTTTTTGCATACTTGATCTCCTTTTTTTCTCATTATTTTACTTTTAACCTTTCTATATCCTTTTATTTAAAGTGTGTCTCTTGTAAGAAACATATATTGTTTTATTTTAATCCAATCTGACAATTTTTGTCTTCTAATTAGAACACTTAGTTCATTTGCATTTCATGTAATTACTGACACATTTGCATTCAAATCTACAATGCTGTTATTTTCTATTTATCATTGTGCTTCTCTACTTACATTGTGCTTCTCTACTTACATTGTGCCTCTACTCTCTTGCTATTTCAATTATCTACTGCAGTACAGGTAATTCTCCCACAAAACAATATTTTAAAGCAACAACCATTATAGTTTTCCTTGTAATTTTCAAGGCCTGTGGACTAGGTATAGTAGGTGGTTATTCTGTTCTTTGTGGTATAAACTGGAGCATTGGGGCCAGTTATGTGAGGGCTTGTCTGGCCTGGAATATCCACGATGGTTCACTCACATGCCTGACAGTTGATGTTCATTGTCACCTGGGAACTCAGCTGGGGCTTTTAAGTGGAACACTGTAGTTTTCTACAAATGGCTTATCCTCGTGACTGGAGCTTATTGCAGTATTGTGGCTAGGTTCCAGGGGAGGACATCACAGTTGTGACTGATCCAAGAGGAATGGCAGGGAAAGATGACAAGCTTCGTAAGGTCTGGGCTCAGATCTTTTCTTTCTTTCTTTTTTTTTTTTTTTTTTTTTTTGTGAGACAGAGTCTCACTCTGCTGTAGCCCAAGCTGGAGTTCAGTGGTGTGCGATCTCGGCTCACTGCAGCCTCCACCTCCCAGGCTCAAGCAATTCTCTTCCCTTAGCCTCCCAAGTAGCTAGGACTACAAGTGTGTGCCAATACTCCTGGCTAATTTTTGTATTTCAGTAGAGATGTGGTTTCACCATGTTGCCCAGGGTGTCTCGAACACAAAACCTCAAGTGATCCACCTGCCTCAGCCTCCCAAAGTGCTGGGATTACAGGCATGAGTCACCGTGCCTGCGATAATTTTCAACCTGTGGTCTCTACTATATTTTATTGGTGAAAGCAAACGATTCATGGAAAAGGGGAATAACTTCCATCTCTTGGTGTGAGGAACAGAGAAGGGAGGAATTGCTCAGAGTCATGTTTGGAAATTACCTGTAACATCCATCTTCTTTCTTATTTTATTTATATCATTATCTCTATGTATTACCAAGATAGTTATGTGTTATTTTATTATTCTTATACATTCTTGGATGGCAGTTATTTTCTAGCCTATTAAAGATATTATTACTTTGTCTCCTGACTTTTATTATTTATGAGGAGGAATTAACTCTTGAGTTTTGTTGTGCTTTAAAGGTAATATTTTCTTTAATCTCTGGCTGCTTTTAAGACGTTATTACATTGTTTAGTTGTCAGAGTTTTATTGTAATTAGGCTAGTTTTTGTTTTGATTTGTTTTGTTTAAACTGGTATTTACCTAACTTAAAATTTATAGTGTTTCTCTTATCTGTGACTTGATTTCATTTTCAGTTTTGAAAATCACCAGAAATTATCTCCTGAAAATTAAATTTCTACTTGATTTTCTCATTCCTCTCTTTTTGAGTGATAGAATTTTCATGTATTCTTTTGACTATATCCGGGATTAATGCAGATTAATAGTTTCTTCCAATTCATTTATTTTGATTGTATCTGTTTCTATTCAGCTATTAAATTCATTTATTGAGCTTCAAATTTCAGTTATTCTAAGTTCCAGAATTTCTATTTAATAATTTTTTTCATAATTTTATATCCTCTGTTGAATATCTCCACTTTATCTTTAATTCATGTTAAATGTATTGAACATTATTTTGAATTTATTATGTGATAAACTTATTTTCTGAATATGCTATAACTGTGATTCTACTGCCTATTTTCTGTATTGTCTTTTGGCCAAATCTTTGTATTTAGAAAAGTGTTCCAACAACTTGAGATTTTCTCTGTTTTATTTTATTTGAAAGAATCAGATATGGCAGAATAGCAGGGACAAAATAGACTGAAAAAATTATCAGCACAGTCTAAGGGATTTTGGGGATTGTATCTAAAGATTTGGCATGTATGTTATCAGATTCCGCAGAGACTAAGAGAGAGTAGGGATGAAAGCATATTCAAAGAAATAATTGTTGAAAATGTAGTTTTGCTTTCATCAAAAAGCGTTAGTAATTATAGATCACACATTCCTACTCAGTAACTGAAGTAATTTGAAGCTGACTTTAGTTCTGAAAGGGCTGGTCTATGTTTGGTTCATCTTAACATTAGTTCCAATGGGAAAGTCTGGAGTTATTATCAATGCACCTCATTTTTATTTGACTTTGAGCTTTATTTTTTTTTTGAATGATCCCCCCCCCCGCCCATCCCAGTTCTGTGTGTAGGTTGAGTTTGCTGAACTTCTGTGTATCTGTCTCACAGTTTTGAGATGGACAGATATTTCAAACAGGAATACAATATCAAACACCAGTCTTGCCCTCTGGAATTCTTTTGCTCTTTGATTCAAATTCTGAAGCTCTCCTTTCGTTGGAAATACCTATTTCCTTGATAGTATTCAGAAATATTTGTAATCAATTGCTTAGCTTTTTAAATTGTTTTTCATGGAAGAATTGATGTGAGACCCTCTATTCTCATTGTAGCAAGTGTAGTTTTCCCAGTGTGCTCTACTCTTGTGAATTTTATCTAAATTATTTTTCCCTTTGCTTTAAGTAACATTTAAGTTACTGTACTATTACAATGCCAACAGTTGGAAGATGAGAAAAGTTTGCATTCATTATTTTATCTGCTTTTTAGAAAGGGAATGGATCTTTCTCTCTCTTTTTTAAGTGTGTTTAAAATTGGGCTTTTCTCTCCAGTATGTGACCTCAGCCAAAACTTAAAAATAGAAGAAAAATTCTCAGTTATGATTCTACTAAAACTGCAATGATAAGCAATTCCCTATTTGTTGTTTGTTCCCACATGGTTTATTCTCCATTTCTTTCATTATTCCTTAATATGTATAAAGTAGAGGATGGCAAGTTTGATATAATGCCTTTGATTTGAAAAATATTTTCTTCAAAATAGTTGGAAGCTATTAAAAATGTACATATATGTACATTTTGTACCTACCTTCTATACTCTTTCTTTCCAGAAAATAAGAGCACTCTTACTTTAGAAAATCAGAAATATCTAGTAACGTATGTCTTTCTCATTATTATTAGTTATAAATATTTTAAAGCAAGACTATCCCCAATAGTAATGATTGTCTTTAAGATACAATAACCAAACACAAAATAACAAGAAAATTAACACATAAATATAATGACACCATTTATTCTTTATGACAGGCAGTGTTAATCCTTTTGTATACATTATCTACAATAACTTGCAGAACTTATTTCAGTACTAAAAATCAGAAATCAGGGTTAAGAAATCTGCAAAAGGTTATATAAATAGCAGCAGACACAGAAATACAACTAATATTTGACTCTAAGAGTTCTCCTTAAGCACTGGATTAGTTAGGGGTCTCCAGAGAGACAGAACCAATAGCATGGATGGACAGATAGACAGATAGACAACAGACAGACAGACAGGTAGGTAGGTAGGTAGATAGAAAGATACATAGATAGATAGACATACATGTAGAGATAGAGACGGGATTTATTAGGGAAATTAATCACATGATTATGGAGACTGAGAACTTCCACTACAGGCCATCTGCAAGCCAGAGACGCTGGGTTGCCAGTAGCATGGCTCAGTTTAAGGCTGAATGCCTGAGAACCTGGTAGGGCACTGATATAGATCCTGGAGTCCAAAGGCCAGAGAACCTAGAGCTCTGATGTTCAAGGGTAGGAGAAGAGTGTGTCCAAGCTCCAGGAGACACAGAGAGCACAGTTCACCTTTCCTCTGTTTTTCCTGCTTCTGGTGTCTACAGTCATTGAATGGTACCCACCCACATTGAGGGCAGACGGTCCCTACTTAGTCCACTCATACTTACACAAAATCTCTTCTGGAAGTGCCCTCACAGACACGCCCCTAAATAACGCTTTACCAGTTCTCTGGCTATTTCTTAATCTAGTCAGACTGACACCTACAATTAACCATCACAAGCACTTTTTTTTAACTTTCCCACAATTAAACACCATTATTTGAAAGCAAATGGCTAACAGTGAAGGAATTCCGAAGATCAGTGCTTGAAGATCAACACTGATTGTCACGTGGGAGAGAGTAGGAAGAACTAAAGGAAGAAAAGAAAGTGTTTAGATGCTGGGAGCAGCATATATGCAGAGTGGCTATGGTCTCCAGTGAGTCACCTCTTCTACCCCTACATTATGCTTTATCTGCTGTATAAAAATAATTACATGTTTTGACTTAAAGAACTCTGAGTTCATCATAACTCATACTTTCTTAAGATTGATGAGCTGGTATATCACAGCAACAGAACTATATCATATAGTTTATGAAATGCAGTGTGCTGGAGGAATCAAAGAGGGTCATTTTACCTCAGACTTAGAATTATTTTGGATAGTAAAAACCATTTAAGATAAATCACATGTGTGAAATATTATCGGTGTATGACACTGCAAATAATAAATAGATACATAGTGAAAAAGAAATGAAGTTAACATAGGAATATAACAAAGGTGCAAAATCTTTTGCAGCCTAAAAGTACATAAAACAGAAATAGGCATTTGATTATTTTTAGTATGTTAAACATATATATACATTTGTTTTGAATAGTCAAGATGTTCAGTAACACAAACTATAAACTAAGATATAAAAATTATATCATGAATTCTAAAGGCAATTTAATATAGCAGAACTCTATATAAATGTGTATATGTACACCTATACATTTATAAATATATATTTCCATATTTCTATATAGACATACATTTATATGTGTACATAATAATTAAGCACTATTTATATACATATATAATTTAATTTAATGTACTCAATAAATCTTGTTTTGCTACTCTATTTGCTATATATACTATTTGCTATATATACTATTTTCAAACTTTGCCTTATATGATGTAAATATCCTCTTTAATGTTACTGATGGAAATTTATAGCAAATTCTCATAATTTCTGTTTGCTATTTATTTTCTCAATATTAGTGAATTTTCAAGCTAAGACACCACAAAAGTGAACAAATGTATGTGCATTGAATGTTTTCTCATACAGCTTCCTGAATAAATAGTCACCAAAAAATGTTATAAAAACAATCTGCCAAGCAAGGAACACTGTGCTTATTGCTTTTGGTTTAACAATTTATAACTACTATTTGCTTAAAAGTATAATTTATGTCTCTTCATAATATTAAAAAAGAGAAAAAAAGACAGTAAGGTAGGAGGAGTTAAGAAAGATGAGAGAAAGAGAATTGGAGAAAATACTTAGAGATTGCAGAGATTCTTGAGATTTTATTTTGAGACTTCAATGACTAATGAGTTGAACTTCTTTTTGTACATCACTTTATCTTCTGGTAATGTCCCAATCTGTTAATGAAAAGTCTATTCAGACATTTTGCCCGTTTTTTTTTTTTTCTTATGAGTTTTAAGAGTTTATATTTTCCTGGTATAAATACAGGAAAGTTATAATTTCCCAATATATATATCTCAGTCTGTGGCTTGCCTTTTCATTCTATTAAGAGTGTCTTTGGTAAAGCACAAGTTTTGATTTTGCTAAACTCGAATATATCAATATTTTTCTTTTCAGAGTTGTGCTGTCGGTGTCATACTTAAAGACTCTTGCTTAATCTAAGGTCACATAGGGTTTCTCCTATATTTTCTTCTATAAATATATCTTATATTTTTATACTTTTTATTAGAGTCTGTGACCCACTTTGAGTTTTGTGTTTTCTTTCCTTTGAGCTGTGAGGTATGTGTCAAGGTTCATGTGGTTTTACATGTGGACATCCATTTGTTCCACTATCATTTCTTCAAGACTCTTCATTCTCTATTGAGCTGCCTTTATACCTTTGTTAAAAGTCACTTACTGTATTTGTGTGGGCACATTCTGTTGACTACTGTAACTTATTTGAAAATTATTTTGGCTCTTCTAGATCCTTTTTATCTTCATGTATGCTTAAAATTAACTTGATGATATCTGAAAGAAACCCTTCTGGGATTTTGACTGGTTCATTTAAATTGTGGAGAATTGACATTTTAATAATATCGATTGATCCAATCTCTACCCATAGAGTACCTCTTCATTTATTTAGCTCTTTGATTTCATTCATCAGGACTTTTTTGTTCTTTTCTTTTCTTTTCTTTTTTTTTTTTTTGTTAAGTATACAGCATCACAACCAACTGAATATGGATTTTTATTGAGATAAGTAGAAATTCACAGGCAGTAGTAAGAGGTAACACAAAGAGCTCCCATATACATATTTTCCAGAGTGGCACTATTTTGTAAAACTATAGTAAAAAGTCACAACCAGAATATTAAGGGTGATCAAATTCACAGTTCTTATTCACACCATCCCAGTTTGACTACTATTTATTTATTTATTTGCGTGTGTCTGTAGATTTGGTTCTGTAGTTGATCACTTGTGTATTTTTGTCCAACCACCATTTTGATGAATATTCTGAAAAGTTGCATCATCACAAGGATCTCTTGTGTTAGTCTTTTATAACTACATCCTCTTCTGTGTTCCCACCTCTGTTCCTCACCCCAACAACCTCTCAGTTGTTCTCTATTTTAAAAATAATATCATTTCGAAACGCCATATAGATAGAATCATAAAGTATGTATACCACTGGGATTTTTAAAATCATTCAGCATAATTTTCTGCAGTTTCATCCGAGTGTTGAACATATTAGTAATATATTTCTTTTTTATTACTGATATTTCATGGTATGTATGTACCACTGTTTGTTTAAGCATTTACCCAATGAAGGATATTGGTCCATTCTCAGTGATTGGCTCTCACAAATTAATCTAGTATGAACATTTATTTACAAATTTTTTGAGCATAATTTTCTTTTGAAAATGCTAATGAGTATAAATTCTGGTTACATGGAATTTGCTTGTTTAGTTTATTAAGAAAATGTCCAATATCAACTTTTAGTTATTTTTGTATGAGGTATAAGTAAGGTCTAGACTGATGTTCTTTTTTCTTTCTTTCTTTCTTATTTTTTTATGGATGTCTCATTGCTCCAGCTCCAGCACCTGTTGTTGAAAAGGCTTTTCTTCCTCTAATGAATTGAATTTCTTTTGAAAATTTGTGAAAAATGAGAGGAGCTTATTTGTGTAGGTCTAATTTTAGGTACTCTACTCTGTTCCATTGATCTATATATCTATCTATACATCTATCACCAGTCTTAGCTACTGTCACTGTATAATAAGGCTTAATATTGAATAGTGTCATATACTTTATTTTTCTTTGTCAAGGCTGTTTCAGCAATGCTAGATACTATGACAAGCTTATCTATTTGTACAAGAAACTGGATGAGATCTTGATAGAAATAGTATTAAGTTTATAGAACACTTTGAGAAAAAATGACATCTGTACTTTGTTGAGTCTTCCAATATATGAATACAGTATGTCTCTTCATTTATTCAATCTTATTTGATTTATTTCATCTATATTTGTTAACATTCAGCATATCAAATTTGTGCAAACTTTTTAAAGTATATGCTTGAGATATTTCATTTCTTTAGAAATGTTATGAATGACATTTTAAAAAATTGTTTTTATATAATCGTTTACACAAAATGCAATTAATGTTTCTTGGTTGCTTTTGTAATCAGCAGCCCTGATGAACTCACTTATTGGTTTTATTAGGTTTTTGTAGATTCCTTCAGATTTTCTATATAGCAACTGTGATATTGATTATACCAGTTTGTTTCCAACCTTTATACCTTTCTAATTATTTTTCTTGCCTTATTGCAGTGACTATAATCACTTTATGTTGTATAAGTACTATTTTGAATAATAGTGGTGAGAGCAAACATCCTTGCATTGTTCTTGATTTGGGGGGACACACTCAATCTTTGACCATTAATTATGTTAATAGCTGTAGCTTTTCTAGATGCTAATTATCAAGTTGAAATAATTCCCTACTAATTCTAACTTAGAGAATTTTTGTTCAGAACGGATGTGAAATTTTTAAAAATGCTTTTCATGTATCAGTTGATATTTTCATACAACATTTCTTTTCTTAACATTTGATATGGCGATTATACTGACTGATTTTTGAATTTTGAATCAGTCTGGCATCCTTGCAATAAACTCTATTTTGTTCATGGTTTACAATTCCTTTTGTACATTGCTTGATTTGATTTTCCATTATTTTTGAGGATATTTGCTTCTATGTTTATGAGATATATTGTTCTATAGTTTTTCTTAATTTTATTTTTTATGGTACTCTCTATGGTTTTAGAATCATGACAATACTAATGTCCTAAAATGAATTGGGAACTGTTCCTTTTCTTACATTTGCCCAGTGAAGATTTACATTTACCCAGTGAAGGATACCTATTCTTTTCTACAGAACTCAATGTCCATACACATACAAATGAGTAGTTTAGCTAAACTGGGAAAATGTGAATAAGATCTGTTGATTTTACTACTGTCAATAGTCTTGTGACTTTGTACTACAGTGTGTATATGAAATGTGTATATGGGAGCGCTCTGTATTATTTCTTTCAGGGAATTGGTGCTAATACTGTTTTAAAAGTTTTTCCACTGCTACACTGATAAAACAGGAAACTATCTAGATTTCCTTTTAGAATATTCTAATTAAAATTTAATTCTTTTAATGATTAGAGAACCAACTGGATTAGCTATTCCATCTTGATTGAGTTTTAGCAGTTTGTGGTTTTGAGTAATTGGTTTACTCCTAACTTAACACATAAGTATGTAAACATAAAGTTAACTAGAGTATTCTCTTGACACCCTTTTAATAGCTGGAGTCAATTTGAAGGAACATACTTTTAAGTGATGTATTATTGTATTTGTGTGGGGGTATGTATTTTATTCCAATATCTTTCTTTTGATTGGTATATTTAGACTATTTCCCTTTAAGGTAATTATTGAAATGTTAGCACTTAAGTCGCTTTGCTGACTGTTTGGTTCCTCTGTTTAGAGCTCCTTTATTTCTCTTGATTTATTTATAGTGTCTTTGAGTTTATCTCTTCGTATAGTTTTAGTGGTACTTACTCTGGATATTATAATTAAAGTTGTGACACATCACAAACTGATAATATCAACTAATGAAAACCTCACTTCCATTTAGGTCCTTTTTGGTTCAATTTACATCTCTAATCCCATTTAATGTACCTTTCCCACTTTCAGATATTATTGTCTTGAGTATCAGATGGTGGTATAACTTTTGTTTCAATCATTAAATGTGATTTAAAATATTAAGGGAAAAATAATCTATTTTATACACCCACATTTCTGCTTTTACTGTTGTTTTTCTTTTCTGATACTCTAAGAGTTTTTCTCTCATCGTGTCCTGTCTTTATGAGTCACTTCCTTGAGCTAATCCTTAAAAGTAAGTTTGCTAGCAACACATACTTAAGTTTTTCTTCATATATGAATGTCTATTTTACTTTTATTCATAAAGGAGAGTTTTTGAAGATGTAGAATTCACAATTGATAGGGTTGTTTTTGCTCTTGAAAAATACAGTGCCTCTTGTTCTGGACTCCATGATTTTGGATAGGCAAACCACTGTCATTTGATTTAGCGGTCCTCTCTAGGTAATGCATTGTTTCTCCCTGGTTGCCATCAAGATTTTTAATTTGTGGACTCGGGGGGCGGAGCAAGATGGCCGAATAGGAACAGCTCCAGTCTC
>NW_016819032.1:2042381-2046104 GCF_001698545.2 Rhinopithecus bieti
AAAATATATATAAAAAAACACCCCAATTTTTGAACAAGTTCCCCAAAATTAAAAAAAAAAAAAAAAAAAAAAAAAAAAAAAAAAGATTTTTAATTTGTATTTGGTTTTCAAAGGTTTAATTATTATGTGACTTGGCATGGATTTCTTAGAATGTATCTCATTTGACTTTCTACTTCTTGAATCTGTAGGTTTGTGTCTTTCGTCGAATTTGGGAAATGTTCAACTATTATTACTTTGAATATGCTTTCATCCCTACTCTCCCCTAGTCTTTGGGAAATCCAATAATATACATGCCAAATTATTAGGTCCAATCCCCCAAACCCCTTAGACTATGCTGATAATGTTTTCAGTCTATTTTGTTTCTGCTATTCTGTAATTTCTGTCTGGGTCTTTCATATAACTTCTACCTATTTTTTTTTTTTTTTTTTTGGCTGACATTTACTGTTTTATATGTTGAAGAAATTTTGTAATTGATTGTTGCAGTTTTTTTTTTTTTTTTCATTTTAGCAGGCATGACTCTCTAGATTTAGCACGCAGGTACAGGCATACATTTGTGTCTGTGGTTCTGATAGAATTTTAATTTTTAAAGCCATTTCAGTGATTTTGTGGCCTACTTTGTTTTACTGAGGTTCCTACCTGTCCCTGCTTGTGCTGCCTGCCTTGGCAAAAGGAGTTTTTATAGGATGGGCTGTCTGGCGTCTCTACGACAGGCAGAAGAGTCTCAGCCTGACTGGAACGATGAGGTTCTTGTTTTAGCACGTTTCTATGTGGTGTCCCTTCACCACCCTGACAGCTTTGATCAGGGCAGGGGCTTCTTAGGCTCAAAGAAGTTTCCCTTGTTGTTCCGCTTGTGATCTCTGAGTGATTTCTTTGCCAATGTCCTTCAGTCTCTCCAGCGTCTCTAAGCAAGAGAGGGAGTCTCAAGCTCACGTGGACAAAAAGACTTTCTGGGCTAAGTTGCTTATTGTGTCTGGATCCTCTTTGCTGGTGCTATCCAGCTACCAGTGTCTCCTGGAGAGCCAGGGGACACAAGCCAATGGAACCAAAGAGACTGCCTGGGCCAGGAGCTTGTTTTGTCAGGGTCCCTCTTGCTGGTGCAGCATCTTCCCTTAGGTCATAGAGTCTTTGACTAAGTAGGGAACTGGGGCTCATTGACTCCCCTTGTTTGTAGTGTGAGGTTTGCCTGGTGTTTTCAGATGAACTCTTGTAAAATCTGGGTGAGAAATGAGTCTATTTGGGCTGCCTTTTGTTGGTAGTTTGACCCAGAAAACTACATATCTGGGTCACTTTCTCCTAGAAATATATTTGTATGGCTTTGGCATAAGAGTAATTCTGATTTCATTAAATGAGCTGAAAATTGTCCTTGTCTCACCTATTTTCTGGAAAAGATTTGTAGAATTAATATTATTTTATTCTTAAATGTTTGCTAGATATTTTAAGCCCAGATATTTCAGCTATTAATAGTATTTTCACTAGTGCAAGGTATTTAACTTTAAATTAAATTTGTCTAAGATGTATGGGATTATTCAGGTTATGCATTTCAACTTGAATGAACTATGAGAATTTATTTGTTTCAAGAAATTAGTCCATTTCAATTAAATTGTCAAAATTATGGGCATTTAATGTTTTGATATATTATCTTGTTATACTCAGTGTCTGTGGGGTCTGTAAGTGAGCCTTCCTGCTCTCCTTACTGTTTTACATAGTCTGAATTTTTATATATTCTTTTGTATTTCTATTTCCTTTATATTGGTCAGAATTGCTGACAGGCTTGTCAATATTACTTTTATTTTTCAAGGAACCAGCTTTGTATTTTCTTGCTGTCCTGTAGTAGTTTTTCTTCTCTTTTCAATGTCATTGAATGTTTCTTCTGATTTTTAAGAATATTAATAGAACAACATTAGTTTTACAGAAATTGAGTAGATTATAAAGATGATTTCTATATAACCTCTGTACACAGTATTTCCGCTATTATTGTCTTTCACGGGATAAATTTGCTACAATTGATAAACTAATACTGATACATTATTATTATTAATGAAAATCGATAGTTTACATTAATATTTACATTTTGTGTTATATAATTGTATGGATTTTGACAAATACATAATGTCATGTATCTCCCATTACAATATCATATAGAATAGTTACCCCACCCTAAAATCACCTGTACTTCAACTACTCATCCTTTTCTCCACATCTCCCCCTCCAACTCAGAAAACACTGACATTTTTACCATCAATATGATTTTCATATTTTCCAGAATTTTAGATATTTTGAATCCTCCCATATGTATTTCAGACTGGCTTATTTCACCTAGCAATAGCCACTTAAGATTCCTCCATGTCTTGTGTGGCTCAGTAGCTCATTTCTTTTTATTGCTGAGTAATATTCTATTGTATGAATATATTATAGAGTTTTAAATCAATTTGCCTGTTGAAGAACCCTTGATTTCTTCCAATTTTGGGCATTTATAAATAAAACTGCTATAAATATTCATGTGCAGGATTTTGTATGGATGTATGTTTTCGACTCACCTGGGTAAATACTTAGGAACACAATTGATAGATTATAAGGTAGGACAATTTTAGTTTTGTAAGAAAATGTCTAGACTGTCACCTAAAGTGGCTGTACCATTTTGAATTCCCACCAGCAATTAATGAGAATTCCTGCTCTTTATTTTCATCAGCTTTCTTTATTTTCAACTTTGTTGAATTTTAGCCATTTTAATATGGTATATCATTGTTTTGATTTGAAAGTTCTTAATGACATATGATGTTGAGCATTTTTATATGCTTATTTGCCACCTGTTTATCTTCTCTGGTAAGGTTTCTGCTAAGATCTTTTGTCCATTTATACATTAGATTGCTTGTTTTCTCATTGTTGCCTTTTTTTGTATATTGCGGAGACAAGTCTTTTATTAGCTGTGAATTTTGCAAATATTTTCTCCCAGTCCTGGAAAATATTGGCTTGTCTTTTTGTTCTCTGGATAGTGCTTTTCACAGAGCAGAAATTTTTAATTTTAAACAAGAACAAAATCATTTTCTTCTTTCAAGATCATGTTTTGATGTTACATCCAAAAACTCGTCAACAAACCTAAGGTTACATCTTCTAGAAATGTTACAGGTTTGTGTTTTAAGTTTAGGTCTGTGACACATTTTGAGTTAATTTTTGTGAAAGGCATATAATCTGTGTCTAGATTTACTTTTCTTAATGATGAAGTCCAGTTGTTCCAAAAGTATCTGTTGGAATAATTGTCCTTTATCCTTTGAAATGCCTTTACCCTTTGTCAGTAATTTGATGGGTTTTTATGGGTTGATGTCTGGAGTCTGTATTGTATTCTGTTCCATTGGTCTATTTGTCTATTTTTTTCACTGCCAATACTATATTTTATTATTTTCTTATTTGTGCCACAGTTATGTTTAACCTTTTCTTCTTTCTCATAATGCGTAAGGTGAAATCTTGTATTATTTATTTCAGATCTTTCTTCTTTAATGTAATAACTATATTATGTTACTTTAAGAATTGTTTTATATGCATCCCACACATTTTGATGCTGTATTTTCACTTTCATTTTGATAAAGATATGTTAAGCCTTCCTTGAGACACCCTCTCTGATCCATGAGATTTTTATTATTATTATTATTTCTTTTTTTTTTTTTTTTTTTTTTTTTTTGGTTGGGGGTTTCTTTTTCCCCCTGTGGGGGGGGGGGGGGGGGGGGT
>NW_016819032.1:2046539-2054804 GCF_001698545.2 Rhinopithecus bieti
TTATTATACTTTAAGTTCTAGGGTACATGTGCACAACGTGCAGGTTTGTTACATATGTATACATGTGCCATGTTGGTGTGCTGCACCCATTAACTCGTCATTTACATTAGGTATATCTCCTAATGCTATCTCTCCCCCCTCCCCGCTCCCCACAATAGGGCCCGGTGTGTGATAGTCCCCTTCCTGTGTCCAAGTGATCTCATTGTTCAATTCCCACCTATGAGTGAGAATATGCGGTGTTTGGTTTTCTGTTCTTGCGATAGTTTGCTGAGAATGATGGTTTCCAGCTGCTTACTTCTAGTTCTATTATAGTCACAAAACATAGTCTCAAAACATACTTTGTGGCTATAATAGAACTAGAAATAAGTAGTAGAAAAATATCTGCTTTAAAAAATATTAGCAGGCATGGTGGCTCATGCCTATAATCCCAGCACTTTGGGAGGCCAAGGTGGGAGGATCACTTGAGTCCAGGAGTTTGAGACCAGCCTAGGCAACATAGCGAGACCCCATATGTACAAAGAAAAAAAAAAAAGAAAGAAAAGAAAGGAAAAAATTAGCCAGGTGTAGTTGTGTGCACCTGGACGATTGCTTGAGCCTAAGAGTTCAAGGTTACAGTGAGCTCTGATTGTACGACTACATTCTGCCTGGGTAACAAGAGACCCTGTGTCTGGGGAAAAAAAAAATTGCTAAGGCTTTTTTAAAAAATGGCCACAATATGGTCTATTTTAGTGAATGTTTCACATGCATTTGAGAAAAATGTGTTTCCTGCTTTTGTTGGGTAGAGTCTTCCATAAATATCAGTTGGATCAGGTAAGTTGAGTGCTTTTCAGAGCTTCTGTATCCTTATTTATCTTCTAAATATTTATTATGTTAATTAACAAGAGAAAAGGATGAATATTCTGTTTATTTATTGGGGTACTTTTTTATCTTTTTCTTTTTTTTTGAGACAGTGTCTTGGTCTGTCGCTCAGGCTGGAGTGCAGTGGCACAATCTTGGCTCACTGCAACCCTCGCCTCCTGGGTTCAAGATAATTCTCTTGTCTCAGCCTCCTGAGTAGCAGCCAATTCTCCTGTCTCAGCCTCCCAAGTAGCTGAAATTACAGGTGTGCACCACCATGCCTGGCTAATTTTTGTATTTTTTCTAGAGACAGGGTTTCACCATGTTGGCCAGGCTGGTCTTGAACTACTGACCTCAGTTGATCCACCTGCCTCAACCTCCCAAAGTACTGGGATTACAGGCGTGAGCCACGGTGCCCGGCCTGGAGTTTATATCTTATATCTTCATCTGTACTGCTGTCTTAGGGGAAAATTGCTTCTATTTTATCTTTTATGCTTAAGTCTCAGCCAGTGTCTTCTACATTGGCACAGAGTAAATTTTTATTCAATGCACTTTGTATGAAAAATGTCTTAACTTATGCATAGTTTACTTTGGAAAACTATATATATGACCCCGGAGATCCTGACTGGCAAAGATGCACTTTTACCCAATGACATTATGGTTTTATACATGCATGTGAAATGGATTAGACAAAGTAGTAAATTAGAAATTAACCTCTAACATTTTTTAGAAATACAATAAAATCAGGTTTCATTATACAATATATTTTGCAACTCATAGTAACCATATGACCATTTTTAAATTACTTAAGCCTCTCCAGAAAACTCAAAGGACTATCCAAATTTTCATCCGAAATGAGTGAATAAATGCCTCACTACATGCATTTGTATTTTAAGGAGGCAATATAATACATATTTTTCTCTGCAATTATACTACCTTTATCTTGCTTATCCAAATTATACAAATATATTTTAATGCATATTTATTTTTATACTTTAAACTAGTAGATGTACTGAATTGTATAGTATAAAATATAAAGCAAATGTAGAATATTAGCTCTGATTAGAATATACTCGTCAATTTGTCCATCCCCTTCCATGTGGCTATATAGAAAAACATTATAGTTACAAAATCTATGTTTCAGTAGAGTAGTTACCTAAAGGTTGTATTAATAGTAACCGGGTTCTCAACAGCTAATGCAATAAATGTCCTCTCTTTCATGTTGCCACTGGGAGTTTATATCTGGATTTTAGGCATTTGAATGCTGTAAGAAATCACATTTGGTAGTACCTGAATCAGCAGTGGGCTTTAACAGAACCACACGTAAAGTTGCTTTAATTTGCCATCTTACATATTAACAGAGGTCAAGTCAGCTGGTAATATTTCACAGAATGGTATATTTTGCAGTCATTTCATTATTAGATGTGTCTTATTTAAGATTCTTAAAGTAGCTTGGCTTTTTTCTAGGCTGTTACTCTTTGCTGTTTCACCGTCTTTAATTATTCCTCCCTCTGCATGTATTGAAATGAAATGCCTCAAGGACACCGTGATGGTAACACCAAGCAACATTGTTTTCTATATCTTGGGGAGGATATTGTTAGACCACTAGGCAAAATAGAAAGGTGGATTTAATTTGCATCAAATAAATATATTAAAGTTAAATGAATCAAAGATGCAAATACATATTAACATCCAGCTAAGAATGCTTAGGAATTGTTTTACTTCTAAGTATTCAATCCCATCACCTCTACAGAAAGAAGTGTGGCAATCTCTTCTCCAGCACTCCAGCAGGGCATGTGTCCTGTCAAAACATTGTTACTTTGGATACAAGGTCAGGATGTAAAACACATGTCAAGGCCATTGCTTCCTGCTCCTCTGTGTAGTGTAGCAAGTTGTAAGCATAATATTTTCCTGATTCATCTTCCTTAGACAAAATAAGTACTCCTTGGTTTCTATGACTTAAACAAAAGGAAAATAAGAAAGAAAATATTGTTTTGAAAGGAAGCCTTTTAAAAAAGTAATTAAATAAAATTTTCCCTTATAAATTTCAATGTGCCAAAATATTTCCATGAACTGAATATTTACTACATTTGGAAATTATGTCATTTTCTGCAAGCATTATATGCAGAGGCTTAAAGATCAAGTCCTTTTCTAAAACTGCATTAGATAATTTAAATTACCAATTCTGCAACAACCAAAATCATGCAGTCAGCAATACTGTTTAGACTTACTAATAATCTAGATGATAAATCTAACCAATTGAAATTTCCATGATCAGTAGTGATTTTCCAAGATTAATACCAGTATTTGCTCATCTTTTCAAGCTCTCTTATTGAAGTAAGACATTTATTTCTGTAATATGACTTTTTTTCACAATGATATAAACTAAAGTTTGAGTAAACCTCTTAGATTATATTTGAGAGACGTGTTTGAAAGGAGCCTTCATATGTAAATTATTTGGGATTTCTTGTTCTGAATAGCAAGAAAATCATGTTTTCTATGACTCAAACAATTGTGCCTCCATATTCATGGGTTCTGCATTTGTGGATTCAACCAATCACAGACTAAAAATATTTTTAAATAAATTGCACTTGTACCGAACACATACAGGCATTTTCTTGTCATTATTCCATAAACAATTCAGTATAACAACCATATATTTAGCATTAAATTTTATAGGTAATCAAGATAATTTAGAGCATATGGGAGGATGTGTGTAGGTTTTATGCAAATGCTGTCATTTTATATCAATGACTTATATCAATACCACAGATTTTAGTATCCAAGTGATATACTGGAACCAATTTTCCATGGATACCAAGGGATGACTGCAATTATATTTCTTCAAGTATATGAACACATTCTACATTTTGATTTTTAATTCAAATTGATTATTGCAAATCAATTGTTTACATATACATCACTAGGTAACTACAAATGGGATAGGGTTTATCTTTCATATCAGAGGAAATATGAATCATTAATAAATATTTTCTTACATAATTCATTGGCAGACTTCATTAGCTAACTACTGTGTCAAAGTACCAAGGTATTGAAAACCAAATTAATTTTACATTTAATTATTGTAATCTAACATCTATTGATTTTCATTCATTCACTCATTCATTACAAAATTATTTTGCAAATAAATAAATGAATGATTTTCCCTCTCAAGACCTGCCGTATCCTTCAATATTGATATTAGAGAAAAACTAAATGAAAATAGATAATGTTGAACAGTATACGACCTGAAGCTAAATGATCTATTGCTGAATTTGCAGGTATTAACAACAAAATTTCAATTTACAAAGATTAGAGAGAGCTTAAAATATTTTTGAAAATCACAGATCTCTTCCATAAGGAAAGGTAATTGAACGTAAAATTTAGATGAGGGAAAAAAGTCTATGAAGTAAAATCACATGTAATAAGATAAAAGACAACAAAACAGGAAAAAATTTTATGAACTAAATGTGGAACAAAGACATTATGGTGAATAGGCAGAATATAATATGGGCATTAAACACATATTTACAAATAATGAGATAGCTACAACCATTAAACATTAGAAATACATTTTCCCTTACTATTAATAAAAGAGTAGACATAAAACCACAATAATAAACCATTTTACCTGTGAGATTGGAAAGTATCAATAGAAATATCAATACCCATTTAGGAAATGGAGGATGAGGGAATGAACAATCTGTATGATTTAGACTGTAAATTAGAAAAACTTTGTCACATAAATTTATCTTATCCTATCAAAAGCTTTTAAATTGTCTTCATTATCAATGCAAATGCCCATCAATGATAGACTGGATAAATAAAATGTGAACATATACACTATGGAATACTATGCAGCCATAGAAGGGAGTGAGATCATGTCCTTTGCAGGGACATGGATGGAGCTGGAAGCCTTTATCCTCTGCAAACTAACGCAGGAACAGAAAACCAAATACTGCATGTTGAATAATGAGAACATATCTCCACAGGGAGGGGAAAAACACACACTGGGGCCTGTTAGGTGGTGGGATTGGGGGAGGGAGAGCATTAGGAAAAATAGCTAATGCATGCTGAACTTAATACTGAGGTGATGGGTCGATAGGTGCGGTGCAGCAAACCACCATGGCACATGTTTACCTGTGTAACACACTTGCACATCCTGAACATGTACCCTGGAACTTAAAATAAAAATAAAAAAGTAAAAATTTAAAAAAGTTTAATAAATAAAGACAGAGCAAAATATAAAGAAAGCTGAATACAGAGCTAATTTACAGTTAGGGAAGGTAGGATAAAGAGTTATTGATAATGGTCAAAATTTATTTTTAAATAAGTGTTTTAAAACTTCGTATTTGGGTAAGTTGAAGGATTGTGTTATAGCATATATTTCTTACAATATATAAAACATTACAGTAAATATTAACATTAAATAATTTCAACTGATAATTTTAATTAGTTCTTAATTTACAAGGAAACTACAATTGATAAAAGCTACACTAAAGATGCCTAGGCACTTACAACCACAGATAAGCATCATTATTAAATAAATAAAATGAAATAAAATGCCTTCATTTACCTCCAGTGTTCATAGTTTGCTTGTGATATCACCTGTGTAATCAGAAAATGCTATATAACAATGGTCATGCATTTTTATGAAATAAAAAATGAGATATCACTTGTAAAATAAGTTATTTCTCTGCTATGCTGTTAGAACCAGAAGTTTATACTAAAGGATTTCTTTTCTCTTTCTACTATCGATTATGATCACAGCTGTCACTAGCATTAACATTGTGTGTATCATCACTTTCCTGCTTTAAAAAAATAGATAATGGAAACATAAATGACCAATTATGGCTTATTATTTTCTGAATGCCAAATTAGTTTTCTCCTGGTTATGAGATGGGAATAATACACACACACATGTGCATGCATAGTCATTAACATAATGTATATGGCCTTTATAATCTTTTAATACAAACTGCATCTCAAATTTCTGTTACATGCTCAGTGTGGCAGAGACAGCTATTGGTTATGTAATATTCATTTTCCCTTTCTTTTATAATAGTAAAATCCTAACATTACCTGGACGTATGGTCATTACCTGGACATATGAACATCCTGAATAAAAGCTGAACTGAAAAACCTGGTAACTTTCCTCTGAAGGTTCCAGGTTGGATTTAGATTCCACCTAGATCTACTGCCATGAGTTTTGCAAGACACAAGGTAGCAGGACTTTGCATCTGTTTCTTGTATCATGATTGGTTTGAGCTTTAAGGTTTATCTATGGCCACAGAGCCAAATGCTTGTTAACTAGTCAGCAGCATTATAAGCATAAAAGAGTAAAAATCAGGGTAACCCCATCCTTCCTTTTTATTTGAATCTAATAGACCTTAAATCAATCTGGAGTCAATATTCTTTGTTTCAGTGAGGCTTCCATATTCCCTACTGTCTTAGCCAACTTGGGCAGCTATAACAGAATACCAGAGACTAGGTGGTTAATAAAACAAGCATTTTTTCTCATAGTGCTGGAGGCCAGGAAGTCCAATATCAAGGCAGATTCTGTGTCTGGTGAGGGTGCTCTTCTTGATTTGCTGACAGCAATCTCCTTGTCTCTTCACATTTTCTGTGACTTGAGTGATGGTGTCCCCTCAGAAATTCATGTTGAAACTTAATCTTCATTGCAACTAAGTGCACCTTTAGGAGGTGACTGCTTCATGAGGGCTTTACTCCTATGAATGGAATTAGAGCCTTTATATAATGGCTGAAGTTTAAGGGGAGTTCTTCCTTGCCCTTCCATCTCTTTCATTATATGAAGACACAGGATATCTTCTCTCCATAAGATGTAGCAACAAGGTGCCATCTTGGGAGCATGGAGTAACATTCACCAGACACCAATCCTGTCAGCTTCTTGACCTTGTACTTTCTAGCCTCCAGAAACATGAGAAATAGATTTGTATTATTTATATATTACCCAGTCTCAAATATTTTGATATAGTAGCACAAAGGTACTAACAAAGCTTGACTAGGAAAAGGAAAAAGAGGAGATAGTAAAACAGAGATAGAGAGAGAAGAGAGATGAAGAGTGAATTAAACTATCCTATCTCTCTTCCTTATAAGAGCATTAATTTCATCATAAAGTCTCCACAATAATGACATATAGTCTTGCATCACATGATGACATTTCAGTTTACTAAAGACCACAGATATAATTGTCCCATAAGATGCTAATACCATATTTTTACTGTCCTTTTCTATGTTTAGATAGGTTTATATATACAAATAATTATGTTGTGTTGCAATCACTGAAGAATTCAGTACAGTGACATACTATACAGGCTTGTAGCCTCCTATGATGTTTACATAATTACAAAATCACCTAACAATGCATTTCTCAGAATATATCTCCATTATTATTAGATTCTTGACTATTTTATTCAATCAACAATTAGACATATAAAAGTAAATCCTTCTTAACTTACCAAAGTGTAACTGAAATAAGAACTCCTATTTCTTTCTATGTAGACTATGGATTATTTTAAGTACTATTACCTCCTTCTTAAATTGCTTGCTATGTTTTGCTATATATTTTGATTCTATATATTTCTAAATCTCACAAGACATTATTATTGTCATCATTCCTGCTGTTGTTGAATTGTTGGTTTATGCAGTCAATATTTGTAAAGTCACTCTTTTTTCTTCCCCTGAAAATGCCTTTACTTCACTTTTCTTCTTGCAAGATATTTATGACAGCCACAGAATTCATGGTTGGCAATGGTTTGTTTTTAGTACTTCAAGATACCACTTCATTGTCTTTAGGGTTGTGTTTTGTCTTGTTTTTTTGAGATGGAGTTTTGCTCTTGTTGCCTAGACTGGAGTGCAATGGCATGATCTCGGCTCACCCCAACCTCTACCTCCTGGGGTCAAGCTATTCTCCTGCCTTAGCCTTCCGAGTAGCTGGGATTACAGGTATGCGCCACCCCTCCTAGCTAATTTTTTTCTTCTTCTTCTTTTTTTTTTGTATTTTTAGTAGAGATGGGTTTCTCCATGTTGGTCAGGCTGGTCTCGAACTCCTGACCTCAGGTGATCCACCAGCCTTGGCCTCCTAAAGTGCTGGGATTACAGGTGTTTGCCACCACGTGCCGCCGTGTTCTTTTAAATTAAATACATAATCATTCTAATTTTAGTCCCATTGCAAGTAATAACGTCATTCCTTAGATTTCCTAAACTCTTTCTATTCATTTTTGGTTTCAAGTAGTTTTTCTATGATATGTCTAAGAGTAGTTTTCTTTGCATTTATCCTAATTTGGGTTCTCATGCATCTTGAATTTCAGCCATTTTCTCTTCAAACATTGTTTCTTCATTCACACTCTTTACTTTTCTCTATACTCAGGTCAGATATTTCTTTTTTTTTTTTTTTTTTTTTTTTTT
>NW_016819032.1:2055058-2059373 GCF_001698545.2 Rhinopithecus bieti
TTTCTTTTTTTTTTTTTTTGAGACGGAGTCTCGCTCTGCCGCCCAGGCTGGAGTGCAGTGGCCCGATCTCAGCTCACTGCAAGCTCCGCCTCCCGGGTTCACGCCATTCTCCTGCCTCAGCCTCCTGAGTAGGTGGGACTACAGGCGCCCGCCACCACGCCCGGCTAATTTTTTGTATTTTTAGTAGAGACGGGGTTTCACCGTGTTAGCCAGGATGGTCTCGATCTCCTGACCTCGTGATCTGCCCGTCTCGGCCTCCCAAAGTGCTGGGATTACAGGCTTGAGCCACCGCGCCCGGCCTAGATATTTCATCTGACTTGTCTTTCAGATTATTCCTTGTCTCTTCAGATGTCTTGTCTATTACAAAATTTATTCATTGGACTTTTAACTTCCATTATAATATTTTTCTCCATGATCAAAAATGTTGACTTTACTCAAAGTGTCTAATTATTTTATATGTAAGCCCATTTATCAGTTTTTTTTAGAGTCAGCAGGGTTTCTGTGTTGCTCAAAAAAACTAATTTACACTTAACAGAAAGACATTCACCAATATTTTTTCTTTGAAGCTTCATTTTGACTATATAATTATATACTCAGTGTGGAATATGCTTATTTTGCATATGATGTGAAGTAGGGGATTTATTTCATTTTTACTTTACCTCCATTTATTGTAAAACTCTTCCTTTCGTCTCCAGTATGGCTTTCCAGTTCTACGATGCATCAACATTTCTTCCATACAGATAGCTGTTTCTGGGCTAACTAGTCTTTTCTCGGTAATGTAGTCTATCGCATTTCAAAGAAAACCAGTATCAACTGTTATGAGATCAGGCACGTTCAGGGTTGTATGGTGTAAACGCTAGCAAGTATCAATTATTATGAACAAGCTGTTCCGTGAAGTATGACTGTATATCCCAAAGACTCCATCTCCAATACCATCACATTGGGGATTAGAATTGCAATTTATGAAATTTGGGGGCAAAAACAGTTCATAGTACCTACCTTTTAATTTTATTTATCTGCTATTTTAAATCTCTTCTTACCAATATACTGTGTCACCTTCAACTGTAACTTTTTAAATTATACTGAGGTTTGTAAATGTCCTAGGTTAGTGGTAATCAACATTTTAAAACATTTTAAAACACTATTATCTTGAAACAAATTAAATAGATACTATAACCATTTAGTAATAACCAACATAATGTTCTAAATATAATCTAAAGCATATGCAATATAAAATTAATTTGTAATAAATATAAAATCATCAATATATAAATACATAGAACCAAAATAAAGATAAATTCAGGCATATATATATATAGAAATCGCCATGAGTAAAACAGCCACAAACTTACAGTGATACAAGTGTGTTGTATTAACGACTTAAGCAAAAAGTGTTCCACTGCTCTTAGTGATTTAGTCTTTCTTTAATGTTGAGTCACTTTTGATAAAAGTTAAAATTTAAAAATTATAGTTTCCTTTTAGTTTACAAGTTAGTTGCCTTCCTGGAAAGTTCAAACCATGTAAAATTTAAATCATGCAAAAATTCTCTGAATTCACATGTGAAATGCTAAATATATAAGCTCGGGTAATTGTAAGTCAATTTTTATTGACCTTAATGTACAGCAAGACATTTACACGTCCCATGGGGACTGTCACAATTCTTTATTTGCAAAATATTATCACCCCAGGTTGTCAGTGAATAAATGCCAATACTATCCTTCACTTATATTAAAACCAATGCCAGTACATTTCTAAAATGTTGTCTAGGAGGTGATTCTACACATACAGCCCCTACCTCAAGAACTACTTCCCAAGGTTCTTACACTTGCTTTTCTTTAATCTGAATATCATTCACTCACATCTCTAAGGGACAAACTACCAGGTAGTTATCAAGGTTCAAATAAAATGTTCTCCTTCTTGTGAAGGCATCATTTAAGCTCTGAGAGTAAAATGAATCCCTCCTTCCATGTTCTGTAAAACTGTATGCATCCTGCTAACATACCCCATTGCAATGTAGACATTAATTCACGTGTTTCTTTCTTTCTTTTTTTCTTGGTGTGTCTTCATTGCTCCCAAAGATAGACTTCTCAAAGATCTGTAATAGTATCAGATTCATCTTCCAGACCTCTGCATCTTAAATACCTAACTACATATTGAGCATATGTTATTTGCTGAATAAATGAATGTGCATTTTCAGCTCTTGTTTTCTTTCTGTTTCTTTCTTTCCATTGTAAATAACTGGAGCTTTCTATACATACATATATATATATACACACACACACACACACACATCTAATCTTTATAATTTGTTATATAAAACTGCTAAGTGAAAACAGCTTGCACAAACTATTATTAGTAGTAGTTTACTAAGACTATCATCTACACCTGCTGGTTTCTTTTCTTTTCCTTTCTTTCTTTATTTTTATTTTTATTTTTTTGAGATAGAGTCTCACTCTGTCACCCAGAATGGAGTGCAATGGGGCGATCTCAGCTCTCTGCGGCTTCCACCTCCTGGGTTTAAGTGATTCTCCTGCCTCAGCCTCCCAAGTAGCCTGAATTACAGGCACCCGCCACCATGCCCTGCTAACTTTGTATTTCAGCAGAGACAGGGTTTCACCATGTTGGCCAGGCTGGCCTTGAACTCCTGACCTCAAGTAATCTGCCTGCCTCAGCCTCCCAAAGCGCTGGGATTACAGGCGTGAGCCACCATGCCCGGGCTAATTTATTTTCTGAATGTGTAAAAAGTTAGTTGATTATTGTAGTCTTCTGCATTATCTGCAATCAGTAGGGCTTTATTTAAAAAGTAAAAAATCACGTAGACTAGATTGTAAAACTTTAACTGGGGAACTTTATTCAATTGTTCAAATACAGGAAAGAATAAATTTAATTCACATTAACATAATTGCCTTTTATTATGTATTAATGACTTTAAAATCGTAACATATATAACAACTGGCATTTACACTAAAAGGAATGCATCTTTGAGTATTATTCTCATGTTAAATATGTTAATTAATAAGAAATATCTGAGAAGAAGTATAGGAAGGACTAGGATGGAATTTATCGGAATCATATTTCATCCTGAAAGCTCTCAGACCTCACAAATCACAGTTCTCAGGAAGGAGAGCTCTATTGATAGTACTGTAATTCTTTATAAGTAATTTTTCCATTTTGTTCTTTATTATCACTTTTGTTAAGCTCTTAAAAATGAATCAAGCAGAAATATAGAAAACGTACATTTATTACCCTGTATCCATCATATATTCACCAGTAGCCAAAAGGATAACTTCAATTTCCCTAGAAATTTGACATCATAATGGCCTGCAACCACTTAGAATTTTGTCTAAGCGTTTTAGAAAATTGATATCTTTGCAGTTTGTGTTGAGTGAGTGTTACAATAATAATTGCAATAATACTACAACTTGAGTTAGATATACGTATTGTATTTTAAGTCTTGGCTTAGCCACTTATTAAGTGTGTGGCAAATGATTTAAATTCTTGGAAACTTGGTATTGTCATTTGTAAAAAAAAAAATTAACAATAAAAGAGAAATAAATATAACCTGGAAGAGAATTGTGTTGAATATGTGTGATAACTCATACAAAATGTAAAATGTATACTCAACTTTTGCTAAAATGTGAAGATCACAATCATTTTGAATCCACTAACCTATATCTGGTTTCATTTTAACAAATTTATGCCTCAGCAAGGTTCAGAAGTGACAACTCACAACTGAGAGTTAAGTTCATCAGTTGGATTAATTAGATTCCTTCTATATTAACATTTTGTGATTCACTAATCCTATCAGTGTGCTGCTAGACTTAATTTTCAAAGGCTATTTGAATTCTCTCTTATTGGAAAAGGGTAACTGATCTGATGCTGAAAATTTCTAAGCCTTAACTTGAGATTTTTAGCTAGGTCCATGCTAACCTCCAGGGTAGTGTGATGTAATGATGTAATATGACAGTAGTAGTCGAGACCTCAGCCAACCTTGGCTCTAACCATTGCTGTGCTACTTTCCAGCCCTGGGGCCATGGATGAGTCACTGGGGCTTTATGGAATTTAATAGAATTTTATGTAAAACGTGATACAAATCTTCCTTTGTCTCCATTTTATAATATTTTACTTATGTATATGTTTATATTTATATTTAAATAAATATGTACCTATATTTATAATTTAATTATATATTACTATTATTTGGAATTGTGAATATGAAGTAACAAATGGCAGAGAATATTACTTATTTTAGAAAAATATATTGACAGGTATGCCTCAATGAAAACAATATTTTATTGGTAAAAGAAACAAATAA
>NW_016819032.1:2063008-2070537 GCF_001698545.2 Rhinopithecus bieti
ACAGGTTTTTTTTCCTTTTGTTTGTAATAAATTAATATATACTTGGAAAATACCTCAGACTTTTATGTAGACAAGTACAATTTTGAAGCTAGGATACTGTTGATTATGTATTATATGTATTATGAGTAAAATAAAAGTGCCATATAGAAAAAAATAAAAAAATTTAAGTCAGCCACGTCCCAGGTCTCTTTTAGAGGAATAGACTGAACGTTAACATATATTTATTGGCTTTTGAATAAAAGCCATCCTGACATGTGTGAGATAATATCTCATTATGGTTTTGATTTGCATTTCTCCAATAATCAGTGATGTGGAGCCTTTTTTATATATACTTTTTGGTCGCACGTCTTCTTTTGAAAAGTGTCAGTGCAGAGTAAGAAAGAAACGCTTATGCACTGTTAATAGGAAAGTAAATTAGTTGAACCATTGTGGAAAACAGTGTGACAATTCCTCAAAGAGCTAAAAAATAGAACTACCATGTGACCTAGCAATTCCATTTCTGGGTATATACCCAAAGGAACACAAGTTTTCTACCATAAAGACACATGCACGTGAATGTTCACTATAGCACCGTTCACTATAGCAAACACAAGGAAACAACCTAAATGCC
The DNA here is from genome assembly GCF_001698545.2 of Rhinopithecus bieti. Classification (NCBI taxonomy): domain Eukaryota; kingdom Metazoa; phylum Chordata; class Mammalia; order Primates; family Cercopithecidae; genus Rhinopithecus; species Rhinopithecus bieti. The sequence goes on from NW_016819032.1 coordinate 2,063,619, forward strand.
CATCAGTGGTAGAGTGGATAAAGAAAAGGTGCGACATATGAGGTACACACCATGGAATACTGTGTAGCCAAAGGAAAAAACAAACAAACAAAAAAACGAGATCGTGTCCTTTGCAGGAACATGGATGGAACTGGAGGCCATTATCTTTAGCAAACTCACCCAGGTACAGAAAACTAAATACCGTATGCTCTTACTTGTAAGTGGGAGCTAAATGATGAGAACACATGGACACAGAGAGGGGAACAACTCACACTCAGGCCTGCCTGAGGGTACAGGGTGGGAGGAGGGAGAGGATTAGGAAAAATAATGAGTTCTAGGCTTATTACATGGGTGAGGAGATAATCTGTACAACAAACCCCGCAACACATGTTTTTCTATATAGCGAACCTGCACATGTACTCCTGAACTTAAAATAAACTGAAAATACACGTCTCTATATATTTTAAGACTGGCCTCCAGTTCTCTAACACAAGCATGAATATTTTAAATTGTATCATGTACCTTGCGATTGTCCAAGTGTTCACAACTGCTCATGCTTCCTCTTTGCTCTGTGTTGACTAAACTTTAGTCAAGCCACTCTCCTTCTCAAAGTTCAAAGTTCGTTGAACTTTGACTTGCTCCAAAGCCTGAGCAAGCAGTAAGACGCAGAAAATGCTTCCGCTATCGGCTAATTCTGAGATAAAAGACACATTTTCTGTCAAACTGCACTGATCATACTGTCAACTCACTTGCTCTTGCTTCCTGAACTTCTCTTTATTAGTTTCTGCTGAGTTCTACTCACTTCTCTTTTTTTTGAGATGGAGTCTCACTTTGTCGCCCAGGCTGGAGTGCAGTGGCGCACTCGGCTCACTGAAAGCTCCGCCTCCCGGGTTCCCGCCATTCTTCTGCCTCAGCCTCCGAGTAGCTGGGACTACAGGCGCCCGCCACCACGCCAGGCTAGTTTTTTTTTTTTTTTTTGTATTTTAGTAGAGACAGGGTTTCACCATGTTAGCCAGGATGGTCTCGATCTCCTGACCTCGTGATCCACCCGCCTCGGCCTCCCAAAGTGCTGGGATTACAGGCGTCAGCCACCGCGCCCGGCTCTACTCACTTCTTATTATCAAATAATTTACCCTCACATATTACAATTTATAAGCCAATTTAGTAGTGCTAAATAAACTTTTGTTTTTAGAAAGAAAATCCTCAGTTAAACGTATTTAAACTTGGTTCCACACTTGTCAAAGTCTGTTGATGCTATCACTTTAATGTATGCGTTAGGGGGATGAGGTTTTTCCTGACACAAGTTGTTCTTTTTTAGAAAACTTCACATTTAAAAAAATACTATAGCTTGATCCTTGCATATATTTACTGCCCTTCCTTGGCAACTGGCTTTCAGAAAAATCTTATATAGAATGATTTAAATGTCACAATTTTTTGCTGTAGACTTTGTCACATCCAACACAATGAGAAAATTGGACAATTCAGTGTGGGGTGAAAAAACTGAGGAGATAAAATCAATAGTAAAGAAGAGGAGTGGATATTTTTCTTGCATGTTTCACAACTAAATCTGGACTTAAGGACAGTTAGATATATTGGATTTATTATCTGAATCTTATCTCATTGCATTAAGTAATAAAAAGGCCAGTTGTAGAACAAAGAATCAGTAAATATGTCACAGAGCACAAAGCTTAACCTGAAAGGAGTCTATTTTTTTTCTATTCCGCACATCTCAGTTTGCAAAAAAAAAAAAAAAGTTTCAATAAAGTTCCCGTGTAACAGAGGCTAATTAGGAGAAAATGACCTTAAGGTTTATACTGCTTTTAAAACAGCCACTTGGCAAATCTTTGCAGGCATGAATGTCAGCTTAAGATAGATATTTATAAGAAAACTGTGAAATGCAATATATGAATGGAAACTTCGTTTTCTGGTCGTGTATGGCAAATCTTAGGCCTAAAGCTTACTCTTTATCCTCTGATACTGATAAGCATACAACAGCTTTCATAAGAATTAGTATATGAGTCTGTTAAAAGAACTAGTTTAAAGCTCCTATTTTCAAAATAGATTCTGCTTTTTTAGAAAAATCATAACCTTAAGTCTAAATTTTGTATCAAAGAGATCAGTACTTTGAAAATTAATATGCATGTCAATTTTCATATACACTGACATTTTATAATGTGCCTTAAACCTCAGCCTTTCTGAACAGCGTATCTCCTTCAAATGCAACAATTTTATGACATAATATTTTCATTTTAAGCCAGTATTTTTGAAAACTAAGAATGGTGATTTCTGTCTAAAACAATAACACTTTCTTGACGATCATAGTTTTCATCTCACATTATTGGTGTAACATATGTATTGTAGGGAGAAATGTTGAAAGTGTTTCTATCACATTTGGTTTTTCCAATCCAATTAGAGTGTCAAGAAACAATTTCTACTGAAACCAAAATGGTCAAACATCTGATAATGAGTCCCGGATCTCTATTATCTATAGAGAGTAACATGAATTGAGATATGATTACTGTCACCTGTATCAGATTTCTTATTTGTGATTTTAAAAAAAGGTTCCCCTGAAACATGGTAGATTTAGTGAATGCATTTTCATTATGAAGAAGTATGAAACAACCCTCTGGTTGGTATGCATTGGAGTACAATTAATGACATGGTGGGGTAGTATGATCAAGTGGGAGTTCAGAAAGAATTTGAGTAGAGGAATCAGAAAACTGTAATTTCAATCTTACAAATCAATCACTAGTTGCGGGACTGGTAATATTACCTACTTTCCATACTCTTGCTCTGAGGATGAATGACAACAATTTGAGTTAACGTGATTTAAAACCAAGGTATACACCATTGAAATAGGAAAGTTCCCTGATCCCCATTCTAGTACCTGCCACAAGGGTGTGGCTCACCTGTTTGATTGCCTGCTGGCTGCTCAAAACCTTTATGGGAGGGGGAGCATGCAGATGGGCAGGTGAAGAGGCCAGGACGAGTACTTTGGGCTCCAGCCCCGTGGTAGAGTCTAGGGGTGGGTGCCTGCAAACCCAGTGTTACAAAGCTTTTTCAGCTTGGCCGCCCGCAGAAGGCTTGAGTGTTATCCAGCTCAATGAACCCTCTGCCCACAAGGGCAGAGGGCCAGTGTGTGACAGCTTTCTGTATCCCAAGCTCTTGTCCAGCATATCAGAAAACTCGGGTCACAAATGGACTGGAAGGATGAACGTAAGGATTGATTGAGTGGTGGAGGTGGCTTTCAGTGGGATGGATGGGAAGCCGGAATAGGTGGATGGAGTGGGAAAGTGATCTTCTCCTGGAGTCGGGTCTCCCAGAGGCCTACTCCTTTCCCACTGTCCCCAGCCAAACTCCCCTGGGCATTCAAGTGTACCTCCACTTCTTTCTTTCTCTGTCCATAATTCCACCGTCCGTCTGCTGGTCTGCTGGCTTGCTGGTCTGCTTCTGGAGCCTGGGGTTTGGGGTTTACATGGGTGCAGGATAGGGAACATGGGGGGCCAAAAGCCAACTTTTGGGGTGTGAAAACAGGAATGCCTGTCCTCATTTAGGGCCTCAGGTCTTAAGGCTTGAGGTTGGAGCCTTTGCTGGGGAACCGCCCTCCTCTATCCAGTATTTCCTTGTCTCCTGTCTGCATCACCATCAAAGTAGAGCTTCATCAATATTTGACATTCCTCAACAGAAACCATAATTCTTCAATAATAAATTTTGTAAAGTCAGTTCCTTACATCACTCCAATGATTTCACTTCAATTACAAAGCTAGCATCAGTCACTATGAAGATAAAGAATGCCCACATAGAATTTTGTGTAGAATTTGACTCCAACACCTATAGTTACACCCAGATACATGGGGTAGATGGACAAATCCTTGTAAGAAAACTCTGTAATGAAACATATGAGAACTTTGTCTTCTGGGAAGAACTTATAAAATAGATCACTGAATCCAGATAAAATATGTCTCTTGTGCAATGTAATACTATTAAATGAACAGTATTTAATAAAGGAATTAATAATGAGCTAGTTCCTAAATAGAAGTGAACAAATCATAAATGTTCACCTTGATGAATCTGCATAAAATAAACATGATAGAATCCTCCCTGCAGCAAAATACAAAATATTACCAACAAACCCAAAGGTCTTCTTCTGCCCTCTCATTGTCCCTCTTTTATCCTGTACAAATTAATCACTATTTTGGTTTCTAAATTTATAAATTAGCATCACACAATATGTCCTTTTGATGTCTACATTCTTACACTCAACATTATATGTAGGAGATACATCCACATTGGTTTGGTGGAGTGGTTTATTTATTTTAATTGATGAGTAGTGTTCTGAAATTTACTGTAATATGGTTCATTCATTTTTTTTTTCTTTTGAGACCGAGTCTGGTTCTGTCCCCCAGGCTGGAGTGCGGTGGTGTGATCCTGGCTCACTGCAAGCTCCACCTCTCGGGTTCACATCATTCTCCTGCCTCAGCCTCCCGAGTAGCTGGGACTAGAGGCACCCGCCACCACGTCTGGCTAATTTTTTGTATTTTTAGTTAACCAGTTTCATCATGTTAGCCAAATTGGTTTTGATCTCCTGACCTTATGATCAGCCTGCCTCGGCCTCCCAAAGCTCTGGGATTGCAGGCATGAGCCACCGCGCCTGGCCAGTTCATTCATTTTTATTAGTGGTATGGTATCAATATATCACAATTTATCTCTTAGATAACTTAAATTGTTTCCAATTTGGAATTATAAATAATGTTGCTATGAACATCATTGTACCTGTATTTTGGTATACATGTATATACGTTTCTGTTCAGGAAAACAATTAGAAGTACTAGAATATTCATATATTAAGCATTCATAGATATCCCTAGACATTTTTTATCCAAGTGACTGTATCAACTTACATTTTTACTGCTATCATTGCAGTTGTAATTATAATTACTCTCTGAAGATAAAGAAAAGAAAATTTAGAAGTAGAAGGAAATAATATCAAAGATAAAAAACAGAAATTAATGAACTAGTCAAAAGATAAAATATAATAACATAAATAACAATATTTATAATCATGAAAAGTTTTAATGCAAATACTTTCAATGCATTGCATAAAATAAATGCATTGAAGTTGATCATTGTACTGTATGTAATAAAATATTACTAATTTTTTGGAAACATACATTAAAATATTTAGAAGAACTGATATGTTTAAATTACTTTCAAACGGTTTATAATAAAGCAGTTTGGAAACCAGTAATCAGCAACCAGTAATCTGGGTAATGTTTATACAAGGTTCTTCATACTACTCTTACAACTTCACTGTAAATATGACATTATTTCTAAATAGAAATTGAGGAAAACCTACTGTGTATTTGTCACACCAATAGACTAAATAATTTCAAGGTCAGAATAAAAGGATTTGATGAAATTCAAGTTCACTCATGATTTAGAACTCATAAAAATGAGAGTAGAAGAGAGTATCTGTAGCCTGATAAAGAGCATCTAACAAATATATTCACATACTTTCACACTTTATTTTACTTTACACACAATATAACATATCCATTTTAAGTATAAGTTGAGATTTGACATTTGTGTAAGTCCTATGTAATCACTATCACAATCAAGAAATAGTGTACTGCTGTGGTCCCACATAAATTCCCTGGTTCTCTTTTACACTTAATTCCCACCAACCATACCCTACCCCTAGACAAACACTAATATTCTTTCTGCCACTATTGATTCATTTCCATTTCTATTACTTCAAATAACTGGTTTCATATAGTTAGAGATCTTTTGTGTCTGGCTTCATTTTAACGGGATAATGTTTTTTGAGACTTCAAGATTTTTGCAGTTTACTTGAGACTCATCAAGATTGTTGCAGTTTATTTCTTTCTGTTGCTGACAAAAGAAACATTTTGGGTATTTCCACTTCTTGGGTTAAATACTTAAAAGGAGAATCAATAGGTCATAGAAGTCTATTGTTTAACTTAGAAGAAACTGTTAAAGTATTATCTGCAAGGATCATGCTATTATAGTTCCTCCAGCAATGGATGAGAGTTTATCTACTTCCTCTGCAATGTTTGGTACTTGATTTTAGTCATTTTAGTGGATGTATATTCGTATCGTATTATTTATTGCATTTCTCTGATGCCAAATGATGTTGAAGGTCTTTGCTTGTGCTTATTGACCATTCTTAAATTTTCCTTTCTGAAATGTCTTTTCAAATCTTTTGCTATTTTATGACTTGTTTTGCTATTTTCAAGTCTTTTGCTGTTTTGCTGTCTTTCTTTTTATTATTGGTTCTAATGAATTATTTTTATATATAGTTATAAGCTTTTATCAAACACATATCTTAAAGTAGTTTCTTCTAGGTTGTAGCTAGAATTTTTGTTCTTTTAAAAAATGTCTTCAATAGAACAGATAATTTAATTTTGATAGAGGTAAATATTTCATTTCTAATGATTTATACTTCTTGTGTACAATTTTAATCATCTTTGGCTATTCCAAATCTGTAAAACATTTGTCATATATTTTGAATTAATTATTGTATAGAGTAGTGGTCTCCAACATTTTTGGCAATATCCATACATAAAGGATTAAAGAGAATATAATGAAGAATGCATGCCAATAAATATGAAACAGGTAATGTGGAAAAATTTATAGAAAATTATGTACTATAAAGTTCGTTCAAGAAGTAGTTCATCTGAGTAGCCTTACAGTAAAGAAATATATTGTATTCATGTTTGAAAATTCAGATCAAAAACAATTCAAATCTAGGCACAGATGTCTTCATTAAAAAGTCAATCAAGTGTTCGAGAAAGAAATAATCCCAATTACACAACGTTTTCCAAAAAAGCAGAACAAACACTTCTCAACCTTGATGTCCTTCATGAGATTGAAGAGGTTTAATTTGAATACGTGTTAATTTTCTTTGCAAATTTTCTTT
>NW_016819032.1:2070769-2091969 GCF_001698545.2 Rhinopithecus bieti
ATTAACTTCAATTTCAATTGCAACTCAATTTCAATATAAAAAATCAACATGACATTTTATGCTGTCTTATACTCATGCTTAAATTTGAACCAATAATAATTGCTATATCCTGAAAAGAATATTTTTTAAAAAATCAATAAACAAAATGAATTAAATGGCCTTGCAAATAAAATAAAGATAATTAAAATTAATTACATATTTATCATGCAAAGTGTGAATACTCTGTACAAATATGTTTTTCCTTTGAAGAAATTTTAGTGTATAATGGCTTATTTTTTAAAGATTGTATTGTCTGACCAAACCACACTCAGGGTGGTAAAAGGAAAGAAGTTATATTGGGGGTTAAATTATCTTAATATTAGAAACCAGACAATAGCTAACAGTTTTAATTTTTAGATAAATCGTAGAAACACATGGGCTATTTGGAAATATAACTTTTCAATTTTTACATTCTACCTTGATTTTGAAGAATGTCTGACATTTGTTAATTCAGTTGCTTATATATTTATCTCATAATTATTTATTGAAAGACTACTAATGTTCTGGCCTTGGGATAAACTTTGGAGATAAAACAGCAAATATGAAAGACATACTTACCACCTTTCCACAGACTAATTTAGAGAGATGAGGAAGATTATAAGAAAAGATAAAATATAAAGTGTCACTTATGCTATTAAAAACAGGCAGATAGGCTGGGAATGATGGCTCATGCCTGTAATCCCAGCACTTTGGGAGGCAGAGGGGGATGGATTGCTTGAACCCAGGAGTTCAAGACCAGTCTGGGCAACATAGTGAGACCCTGTTTCTACTAAGAATACAAAAATTAGCTGAGTGTGGTAGCTCATGCCTCTGGTTTTAGCTGCTCAGGAGGCTGAGGTGGGAGGATCACTTGAGCCCAGGAGGTTGAGGCTGCAGTGAGCCTAGATTAGATTGCAGCACTGCACTGGGAGACAGAGTGAGATCTTGTGTGTGTGTGTATGTGTGTGTGTGTGTTTATAACAGCTATAGAAGCACATGATAGGGACATTTAATTCAAACAGACAAAGTTTGATGAAGGAACTGCATTTTGACTTAGTTTTGAAGGATGACTCAAATTAGCCTAGTTGCTAGAGCTTGTACATGGAAGGAAGAACATTCAGACAGAAAAACAGCAAGTTCTAAATGAGACAGAGAGCATTTGAAGAAATACAAATCACAAAATTAAAAAAAAAGTTCTTATGGGCGTAATGTGGACTAAGAAATCTTATGAGGTTGTTGGAGGAAACTCGAGATATGTAGAATGTAGTAGGAGCAGAAATCGTTAAAAATGGTATTTGACAAAAGTGACTAATTGGATATGAGTGTAGAGGGTAAGACAGCCTCAAGGATGACATTCACTGCTTTGAACTTAGAAGCTGAGTTAATTAGAGATACTACTTTTGAAAGCTGAACTTGTGAAGAGGAAGAGTTCCATTTTGGGCATAGTGACTTTGAGGAGCTTATGATACACCAAAGGTTGGTGGTTGGATATATGAGTCCGAGTGGAAAAGGAGACTGAGCAAGACATAAAGATCTGACGTCATCAACAGTTAGGTACACAATGGAATTGTGAAAATGAATAAGTTCACTAGAAGGAATTACAGAGAAAGAAAAATCTTGAATGTCTACATTTTAGTACATCAGAACTTGATTATTATTTCAAGGTATATTAGTTACTAGCCACGGGAGTTAGAGTAAATTATATTACTTGTTAGGACCTCAGTGTTATTATCTGTAAAATGCAGGGTCTGAGCAATATAATAGAATATATAGCTCTAAAATACAATGAATCCAAGACTCTCTGTTTTAGCCCATTGTTTTAGATAGTCAACACAAAAGGCATATATACAATTATCCTTTGTTACCCATGGAGGAATTGGTTCCAGGACCCTGTTTTACATATGGATATCAAAATCCATGGATGCTTGTAAAATGGCATAGAATTTGCATATAACCTTCACACATCCTTCCACATACTTTAAATAATAACTAGATAACATATACTACTTAATACAATGTAAATGCTAAATAGTTGTTATAATGAATGTTTTGTATTTGCATTACTTTTCATTGTCGTGTTGTTATTTTTATAGTTTTTTTTTCTTTTTGGAATGTGTTCAATCCACGGTTGGTTGAACCCACAGATGTGGAACCCTCAGAGAGCTAAATGTATAGCCACAGTGGCTAAATGTATATCCACAACAGCTTGGCTTGGCTACATCTAGTCTGAGAATTTCATAGTCCTAATGCCAGTATTTATTTAATAATACTGCATTTATATCTAAGGAACACGGAAACAATTATTTACCATTCTCTGTAATTGATACAAATATCTTTGTTATTTTCCAAAGGTGATTGAGAGAGCATGCATTTACCAATTACCTGCTTCATGCTGGACACTGTTAAGAGAACTTTTACTTACCAGAAGGACTGGTCAGTTTAAGAGAGCTACAAAGCTTTTTAATTTCTATATTGATATATTATTTGCCTTTTCCTGGATTTAGCACTTGAGGTTTGTAAAAATAGTAATTTTAATGACAAACAAATATAATATCCTTTCAAAATATATCTCCTATTATTCAAATTAGAATTAATGGTTATCAACAAAATTCAGTTAGTTAAAAGTAGCAAGGGTTAAATTTGAGCTGGTTCCACAGGAGTGAAGGCCTGGTAATCAACTTTCAAACCCATTGGTTTTTCAAGTGCTACATTCTCTGAAAAGAAGAGAGCCAAAGAAAACTCCACACTATTCACAAAGTTTAGTTGCTTTTGTAAATGCCATCTGCTTCGTCTGTTCAGAAAAATCACTTTCATTATATTTCAAGTCCAAAGTCTCTTTTCTTTGTGTGTGACACTTTTTTTTCATTATCCAGTGAAAGAATCCACACCAATTTTATGGTGTTTTTCTCCTCTTCTCCCTTATAGAATTCTTCATTTTGCCCCGTGGAAAGGAGCACAAGAACTGCTGGTCAATTGACAATTCATTCAATTTTACAAGGCACATTTCATTTCTTCCTTTACAATTTCAAAGAGTTTTGGGGGAGGAGAAAAGCCTACTTCTATTCACAATCACGATGGCTTTGTTTGAGTTAAAAATTCCACCCCATGAAATATCTGTGCTGAGACATAATGAATAGTGTTAGTAATGTGGAAGAGGCTCAAGTGGATAGAAAATTATCAAAACTTTCAGTAATCAATAGGCAAATGGTGCTTTAGCCTGAATGACTATTACCAAATAGGCAATACATCATTTGTTAGCATGTTACAGCTTTTGTAAGAAACTTATTGTAAATCTGGAGCTCTCCCACCTCAAACGTCACGGTTATTTATTAACGGATAATTATGAATAATATTGAGGTAATAGAGAATAGCAATACCTGTTATCTATCTATATCGCTATGCATATTTATCTGTATCTATCTATGTATATGACATTTTGGAAAAGGCAAGGCAATAGTAAGTTCAGTATTTTTTATTATAAATAACATAATACTACAAACATGCAAACACAAATAAAATAATAAGATATGATCTCTAAAGCTGATAATTTCTGTTTATTTTGACCTCCTGTTTCTCGTTTGACACGTATTTGAGAAGATAATAAGTGGATTGCAACAGCTGTATTACATTAAAATTATAAAAAAGAGTATTAGGGCTCTATAGAGTAACCAACCACAGATAGGAAGGCAGACAAACAGCAAGTTACTCAGAAAATTGGCTTTTGTATGTCTGATAAGAGTGTGTGCCTCATGTGAATTCACAGATACATGCTTATTTGGTTGCTATAAGCGTTTTTAAAATTATTGCCAATTGCATTTTTCAATGTTTTGTCACTGAACAAGAATTACTGATTATAAAGAAAAGAAATACAAACTTAAACATCAGAGTGGAGTGATCATCATTAAGGCTGTATCAAGAGTATTTTAATTTTGGTGGGTACAAAAATATTAATTTGGATTACATATTATTACTTTGACAAGGTGTGAAATTTGTTTGTTGCATACTTTGCTGTTTTAGAAATAACAATGAACTTATGCATGGAAAAGAAGGTATAGTGCTACTTTGTTCCAAAAAAAAAAAAACCCTGCATGACACGGTCCCTGGATGTAATGTGGTAGGAACAATATTAGTGCATTGAAAGATAAATCAAAATTGGTAGGACTTTAAAAACAATGGAATCAAATACTTGTAATCCCAGCACTTTGGGAGGCCGTGGTTGGTGAACCACTTGAGGCCAGGAGTTGAAGTTCACGCCTTGCCAACATAGCGAAACCTCATCTCTACTAAAAACACGCAAAAAAGAATTAGGTGGTGTGCACCTGTAATCACAGCTACTTGGGGGGCTGAGGCAGGAGAACTGTTTGAACTTGAGAGGTGGAGGTTGCAGTGAGCCAAGGTCATGCCACTGCCCTCCAGCCTGGGCAACAGAGTGTTACTCTGTCAAAAAGAAAAAAGGCAACAGAATAAAGAACACAGTATCATGCCAGAGTTCTTTTAATTCTTTTGGGCAGCAACTGTCATTGCACTCTATTTTATCTTACTCTCATTAACTTTTCCTACTATGTTGATTTTTTAAAAAAGAAAATTTGTAAAAATCAATGAAAAAGACTTGCAATGGAAAGACTCAGCAAAAAGAATTTAAAATAATTACTAAAATAATCTTGTAACAAATGTATTTCCCCAGAAAACTTTTCCCTATCATTAAAATTTCTTATACAAAGGAAATGTACATAGAGAGCCAAGAGAAAATATATATATTCGAATATGTAGAAAAACAAATAATATTAGAGAGAAAAATTATTTTGAAAAGAAAAATAATAAAATGCACAAAATACAGACAAATATAACTTGATGATTGTGGTAATAGAAACATTTTGACTAAACGATCAAAATTATTTTTTAAAACAGTTTTGTAATTTTATGACATTGATAGACCCAAATTGGTGTTATTTCATCAACATTCTTTTTCTCATGCGTAGACATTCTTTTGTTATTACTCACAACTGAATTAAGAAACAGGAAACAGATGAAGAAAACTCACTTAAGTTAAATGAATATGCGTTAAATATTTATCCTACACAGAAAACTCTGAAAATAACTCAATAAATACGTACTAAATTTCACTAAAGATTAGAGATCTGTTGATACAAAAAGGAATGAAAGAAAGAAACAGTTATGAGAGAGACAGACAAACAATTGCAGAATATACTGAAACTTACTTTCCTTTATCTCCTTCTAAATTATTTTTTCATCAGGTTAAACTATTACACAGTGTCTTAGGAAAATAGAGACTATTTTTTGAGTGATTTAGGAAATTAGTTTCTTGGAATGATTTTACTACATTATGAATCTTCAAATAACATTTTATTAATTAATGTAGCTTAAGATTTTGGAAATAACTGAGGCATAAATAAGAAACAGAACAAGGGGCCAGACACGATGGCTCATGCCTGTAATCCCGGCACTTTGGGAGCCCGTGGTGGGGGGATCACGAGGCCAGGAGATCGAGACCATCCTGGCTAACACGGTGAAACCCCGTGTCTACTAAAAATACAAAAAAATTACCCGGGAGTGATGGCGGGCGCCTGTAGTCCCAGCTACTCGGGAGGCTGAAGCAGGAGAATGGCGTGAACCCAGGAGGCCGAGCTTGCAGTGAGCCGGGATCACACCACTGCACTCCAGCCTGGGCGACAGAGTGAGACTCTGTCAAGAAAAGAAAAAGAAAAGAAAAAAAAGAAAGAAGGAAGGAAAGAAAGAAAGAGCACCAGGGCCTTCTGCAGAAAAGTCAATAAGTATTGCAGTACCAAAGAATGGAAAGGCCAAGCATTAGCAGAAAACTTGACTGTGTAACACATGGAAGGAAAGAGCTCAATTTAAGCCATCCATCTAGTGTTTAGAATGAATTTGAGGGTCAATGGACTGCTGTTAAGATATAAACCATATTCTCGTTTGTAATTAAAAGATGCTGGTTTTAGACATCCACCCTATTCTATTGGAACCTTGACTTAATAGTGCAGTTGCCAAATGGTGCCACAATTAACAAGAGTAGTACTTCACTTGACAAATTACAAGGAAATTATCAGTATTACACTCCCCCCATATAAGAGCCTTGCAAACAATTGCACAATGCAAATAGACCACAAATGATCTTTTGGAATTTTCAAATAGGCATTGCTCTTCAAAATTTATTTCTCTTCTACCATTCAAAGCTCATAGTTCTTTTAACTAGTACCGAATAATCTTGAAATTAAAGAACCCTTTAAGATTTCCTGAGATTAATTTTTTTCCAGCAAGTTTAACGCTGTAATTTCTAGGAATGAAAAAATAAATTCTCATGATCTGAGTTCAGAAATAATTCAGTAAGGTCCCTATGATAGGCAGAATTAAGATTCCTGATCCTTGGTATGCATGCTTTATATAATCCCCTACCTTTCAATGTGGCTGGGACTCAGGAACATGATGGAATATTACTGTCATGTTTAGACTATTTATCAGTTGACTTTGAGTCAATCGAAAGGAATGTTACAATGAGTTAGCCTTCTATATTCAGGTGAGCCCTTCACAAGACAGTGAAGTATTAAAGAAATGCTTTCCCGATGTCCTAGAAGAAAGCAAATGGCAATGCTTTATTATTATTACTATTATTATTATTATTATTATTATTATTGAGAAAGAGTCTTGCTCTGTAGCCCAGGCTAGAGTGCAGTGGTGTGGTCTCAGCTCACGGCAACCTCCAACTCCGTGTTGAAGCGATTCTCTTGCCTTAGCCTCCCAAGTAGCTGGGATTACAGTTGTGCACCACCACGCCCGGCTGATTTTTGTATTTTTAGTAGAGACAGGGTTTCGCCATGTTAACCAGGCTGGTCTCAGACTCCTGCCCAAACTCTTGACCTCATGTGATTTGCCTGCCTCTGCCTCCCAAACGCTGGGATTACAGGCATGAGCCACAGTGCCTGGCCAGCCGCAAACGGCAATGTTTAGAACTCCTTATGAAGAGGGTTGACCTCTAAGATTTGGGCACTTTAATCCTAAAACTATATTGAAATGTATTCTGCTGGTAATCTTAGGGAGCCTGGAAGAAGATACTAAGCTCTGAATGAAATCCTAGCCTTCCTGACATACTGGCTTAGTAAGACCTTGAGCACAGCATTCAGTTAAGCCAGGTCCAGTTTCTTAACCCACAGAAATTGTGAAATAATAAATGTAAGTTGTCCAAAGCTGTTAATTTTGCATGTTTTTTACAGCCATTGAAAACTAAAATAGCCCATTTTCTGCATCTACATGAATTAAATCATGATTTGTTATAACATACCCATAACCATATAAAAAAAATGTGAAACAACTGTCTACATTATAGTTGTTTCTCGGCCAGCATTAATCTCGCTCACATTTTCTTTGTCTTCTTTTCCGAGCTTAGAATTTTCACAAAATGACTACCAACCAGTGAGAAGTGAGCCAGCTGTGAACCTTTAGGCAAGACTCTTTAAACTGCTGGTTACAAAGTGCTGCTTACAGTTGGCCAGGATGGTTGGAAATCATGCAAATGTTACAGTAGAGGTGTGGTCATTTGGAGTGCTATGGGCCGAATTGTGTCTTTCCAAACTACCAGTGCCTCAGAATATGCCTACATTTTGGGAAAGGACCTACAGGGGTAATTAAGGTAAAAATGAGGNAATAATTACTAAAATAATCTTGTAACAAATGTATTTCCCCAGAAAACTTTTCCCTATCATTAAAATTTCTTATACAAAGGAAATGTACATAGAGAGCCAAGAGAAAATATATATATTCGAATATGTAGAAAACAAATAATATTAGAGAGAAAATTATTTTGAAAAGAAAATAATAAAATGCACAAAATACAGACAAATATAACTTGATGATTGTGGTAATAGAAACATTTTGACTAAACGATCAAAATTATTTTTTAAAACAGTTTTGTAATTTTATGACATTGATAGACCCAAATTGGTGTTATTTCATCAACATTCTTTTCTCATGCGTAGACATTCTTTTGTTATTACTCACAACTGAATTAAGAAACAGGAAACAGATGAAGAAAACTCACTTAAGTTAAATGAATATGCGTTAAATATTTATCCTACACAGAAAACTCTGAAAATAACTCAATAAATACGTACTAAATTTCACTAAAGATTAGAGATCTGTTGATACAAAAGGAATGAAAGAAAGAAACAGTTATGAGAGAGACAGACAAACAATTGCAGAATATACTGAAACTTACTTTCCTTTATCTCCTTCTAAATTATTTTTTCATCAGGTTAAACTATTACACAGTGTCTTAGGAAAATAGAGACTATTTTTTGAGTGATTTAGGAAATTAGTTTCTTGGAATGATTTTACTACATTATGAATCTTCAAATAACATTTTATTAATTAATGTAGCTTAAGATTTTGGAAATAACTGAGGCATAAATAAGAAACAGAACAAGGGGCCAGACACGATGGCTCATGCCTGTAATCCCGGCACTTTGGGAGCCCGTGGTGGGGGGATCACGAGGCCAGGAGATCGAGACCATCCTGGCTAACACGGTGAAACCCCGTGTCTACTAAAATACAAAAAAATTACCCGGGAGTGATGGCGGGCGCCTGTAGTCCCAGCTACTCGGGAGGCTGAAGCAGGAGAATGGCGTGAACCCAGGAGGCCGAGCTTGCAGTGAGCCGGGATCACACCACTGCACTCCAGCCTGGGCGACAGAGTGAGACTCTGTCAAGAAAAGAAAAGAAAAGAAAAAAAAGAAAGAAGGAAGGAAAGAAAGAAAGAGCACCAGGGCCTTCTGCAGAAAAGTCAATAAGTATTGCAGTACCAAAGAATGGAAAGGCCAAGCATTAGCAGAAAACTTGACTGTGTAACACATGGAAGGAAAGAGCTCAATTTAAGCCATCCATCTAGTGTTTAGAATGAATTTGAGGGTCAATGGACTGCTGTTAAGATATAAACCATATTCTCGTTTGTAATTAAAAGATGCTGGTTTTAGACATCCACCCTATTCTATTGGAACCTTGACTTAATAGTGCAGTTGCCAAATGGTGCCACAATTAACAAGAGTAGTACTTCACTTGACAAATTACAAGGAAATTATCAGTATTACACTCCCCCCATATAAGAGCCTTGCAAACAATTGCACAATGCAAATAGACCACAAATGATCTTTTGGAATTTTCAAATAGGCATTGCTCTTCAAAATTTATTTCTCTTCTACCATTCAAAGCTCATAGTTCTTTTAACTAGTACCGAATAATCTTGAAATTAAAGAACCCTTTAAGATTTCCTGAGATTAATTTTTTTCCAGCAAGTTTAACGCTGTAATTTCTAGGAATGAAAAAATAAATTCTCATGATCTGAGTTCAGAAATAATTCAGTAAGGTCCCTATGATAGGCAGAATTAAGATTCCTGATCCTTGGTATGCATGCTTTATATAATCCCCTACCTTTCAATGTGGCTGGGACTCAGGAACATGATGGAATATTACTGTCATGTTTAGACTATTTATCAGTTGACTTTGAGTCAATCGAAAGGAATGTTACAATGAGTTAGCCTTCTATATTCAGGTGAGCCCTTCACAAGACAGTGAAGTATTAAAGAAATGCTTTCCCGATGTCCTAGAAGAAAGCAAATGGCAATGCTTTATTATTATTACTATTATTATTATTATTATTATTATTATTGAGAAAGAGTCTTGCTCTGTAGCCCAGGCTAGAGTGCAGTGGTGTGGTCTCAGCTCACGGCAACCTCCAACTCCGTGTTGAAGCGATTCTCTTGCCTTAGCCTCCCAAGTAGCTGGGATTACAGTTGTGCACCACCACGCCCGGCTGATTTTGTATTTTAGTAGAGACAGGGTTTCGCCATGTTAACCAGGCTGGTCTCAGACTCCTGCCCAAACTCTTGACCTCATGTGATTTGCCTGCCTCTGCCTCCCAAACGCTGGGATTACAGGCATGAGCCACAGTGCCTGGCCAGCCGCAAACGGCAATGTTTAGAACTCCTTATGAAGAGGGTTGACCTCTAAGATTTGGGCACTTTAATCCTAAAACTATATTGAAATGTATTCTGCTGGTAATCTTAGGGAGCCTGGAAGAAGATACTAAGCTCTGAATGAAATCCTAGCCTTCCTGACATACTGGCTTAGTAAGACCTTGAGCACAGCATTCAGTTAAGCCAGGTCCAGTTTCTTAACCCACAGAAATTGTGAAATAATAAATGTAAGTTGTCCAAAGCTGTTAATTTTGCATGTTTTTTACAGCCATTGAAAACTAAAATAGCCCATTTTCTGCATCTACATGAATTAAATCATGATTTGTTATAACATACCCATAACCATATAAAAAAAATGTGAAACAACTGTCTACATTATAGTTGTTTCTCGGCCAGCATTAATCTCGCTCACATTTTCTTTGTCTTCTTTTCCGAGCTTAGAATTTTCACAAAATGACTACCAACCAGTGAGAAGTGAGCCAGCTGTGAACCTTTAGGCAAGACTCTTTAAACTGCTGGTTACAAAGTGCTGCTTACAGTTGGCCAGGATGGTTGGAAATCATGCAAATGTTACAGTAGAGGTGTGGTCATTTGGAGTGCTATGGGCCGAATTGTGTCTTTCCAAACTACCAGTGCCTCAGAATATGCCTACATTTTGGGAAAGGACCTACAGGGGTAATTAAGGTAAAAATGAGGTCCTATGGGCAGGCCTTAATCCAATACAACTGATGTCCTTATGGAAAAGATTCGGGCACAGACAACACAAAGATCGAGGGATAACCATGCGAAGACACAGTGAGAATGTGGCCATCCACAAGCCAAGGAGAGAGTCCTCAGAGAATCCAAATCCACTGACACTTTAATCTCAGACTTCTACTCTTAACACTGTAAGAAAATATATTTCTGGCCGGGCGCGGTGGCTCAAGCCTGTAATCCCAGCACTTTGGGAGGCCGAAACGGGCGGATCACAAGGTCAGGAGATCGAGACCATCCTGGCTAATACGGTGAAACCCCGTCTCTACTAAAGAATACAAAAAACTAGCCGGGCGACGAGGCGGGCGCCTGTAGTCCCAGCTACTCGGGAGGCTGAGGCGGGAGAATGGCGTAAACCCGGGAGGCGGAGCTTGCAGTGAGCTGAGATCCGGCCACTGCACTCCAGCCTGGGTGGCAGAGCAAGACTCCGTCTCAAAATATATTTCTGCCATGTGAGTCATGTACTCTGTACCATTAATATTTTGTTGTCTCAGCCCTAGCAAATAAATACATGGAGTAGTAGAACTCTGCTTGAAAAATGATTTGTTTTGGGGAGATTAAGTATTTATATCAATAAGTATTGTCTTTTATAGGAAAAAATACCCCGTTTCACAAGCATATGATAAAATGCCTAGTCCCTTACTATGGGTTTTTCAACAGCACAAACATACAAATTACAGAGGAAATTACCTGGCTTACTAAATACTTTAATTCTCTTCTGACTTTTATCAGGCTGTTGAGATAACTTTAGTCCAAAATGATTTTATTTACTCTAGTCTTCATTTTGTATATTAACACTCTATTAAAGTAAATTTACACTGAACAACTTATTGAAGATGTAAGACGAATATTCCATTATCTTTTTGCTGTGAAGTAAAAGACTCACAGAAAAATACTTCACATATTTTTTAGGAGACTACATTAGGATTGGAATAGAACTCTATTTATTCGAGAATTCTAATTCTTATTTTCTAATATGTAAGAAAAATGTGTGCAATATCTAGTGTTTTCAGATTAAACACATGTAACGTAAACCTTTAATTTTTAAATTAATTTTTGTGTGTATGCTTTTAATCATTGTTTTATTTGCCTTAATGTTTGTTTATTCCTGCTTGACTTTTGAAGAATGAACATTTTAATTTATTTGTCAATCCTATCATTTTATGATTTCTAAACTATATATTTATATTTAAATTTTAATTTTCCTGCTCTTCTTAGTTGAATATTGATATGTGATAATTTCTTCAACATTTTTCACTATATATAATTTATTTAACTAGTTTCTTATGAATGGATATTGCTAACAGCTACAAATAAAGACTTAAGCTTCTTAATTTCAAATACTATCCTTATAATTAATGGAAGAAAATTGCTAATTGATTTATGTAATCATGCAATTTTCCTTTGGTTGTATTCATAACCATGACTTTTTTTTTTTTTTGAGATGGAGTCTTGCTCTGTTGCCCAGGCTGGAGTGCAGTGGTGCTATCTCAGCTCACTGCAACCTCTGCCTCTGAGTTCAAGTGATTCTCCTGCCTCAACCTCCCCAAGTATCTGGGACTACAGGCACACACCACCACACCTGGTTAATTTTTGTGTTTTTAGTGGAGATGGGTTTTTTCCATGTTGGCCAGGCTGGTCTCGAACTCCTGACCTCAGGGGATCCACACACCTTGACCTCCCAAAGTGCTTGGATTACAGGCCTGAGCCACTGCACCTTGCCAATCATGACTTTTTAATGAATGAAGTCATGCAGGCATATTTAGTCATGTTTTCATGGCATGTTTTAAAATCTCTAATTTGTATTCACTTGGGTTTTCCTCTTATAGTCTTCATGGTTGTATGTCTTTGCAGCATTTTTAAATAAATATTTTATTTGTATTAATTTTATAGTTACCTAAAAAAGGGCAAAGATAAGACAGCTCTAATATACATCACACAGTTTTTCCTATTATTAACATTTTATCTTTTTACAGTGCATTTATTACAACTGATGAGCAAATATTGATACATAAGTCAATATTTTATTCAGATTAGTTTTCCACATGTCCCTTTTTCTCTCCCAGGGGTCTATCCAGCATACCATAATACATGCCATTGTCATGTAGGGTAATTTCAGCTATAACATTTTCTCACACTTTGCTTGTTATTGATGACTTTGCCAGTTTTGAAAAGTACTAATCAGATGTTTTGTAGAATGTCCCTTAATTTGTACTTGTTAGATGTTATTCTTAGGATTGAACTTGAGTTTTATAGCTATATATGTATATTCATATATGTGTGTAATATATATGCATATATTAAAATTATATATATATATATTTAGTTCTATGAACTTTTTGTAGTTCTTCCACAAGGGATAGTTGGAGTGAATCAAGTTTATCAACTTTTCTGGAAGTGGATATCCTATAACCAAGTGGGTATGCTAACCAGGATTAGACACTCAAATCTCTTCGGGGGCCAGGTTACTCAATATTATTTATATTTAGGTTACTAAATATTAAAAGTAAAAGCTTATAAAATAATAGTAAGTGAAGTTAATGCAAGATTTTTTCTCGGTCCCTTCATCAGACTCGTGACAGGAGTAAATGATTACTTGGCCGGCCATGTTCAACCCATTGCAGGAGGGAGCCCGCGAGAGAGCAAGTGAGGACCTGGCTGGCTGCTCTGGGCACCAGGAGCAAGTTCCTGCCCCATCAGGCACAATCGAGTGAGTACAAGACCCAGGCACCAACTCCAGGCACCAGCAGAAGCAAGTTATATGGGGGACCTGTGGTGGTACCTGAAGGGGTGGCCTGCCCCTCCACACCTGTGGGCGTTTCTCATTAAGTGGAATGAGAGACTTGAGAAAAGAAATGAGAAACAAAGACAAAGTATAGAGAAAGAAAAAGTGGGCCCAGGGGACCGGCGCTCGTATACAGAGGACCCACGTCGAACCGGTCTCTGAGTTCCCTCAGTATTTATTGATCATTATCTTTACCGTCTTAGAAAAAGGGAAGTGGCAGGATAATAGGATCATCCTAGGGAGAAGGTCAGCAGTAAGACATATGAATAAAGATCTCTGTGACATAAGTTTAAGGAAAAGTGCTGTGCCTTGATATGCATATGCAAGCATCTCCATAAACCTTTTTAGTGCGTAAAGAGCAGCATTGCCGCTAGCACGTCCCACCTTTCGCCCTAAGGCGGTTTTCTCCTTTCTTAGTAAACAGAACATACAATCGGGTTTTACACCGAGATGTTCCATTGCCCAGGGACAGCAGGAGACAGATGCTTTTCTCTATCTCAACTGCCAAGAGGCCTTCTTTCTTCTTATAATAATCCTCCTCAGCACAGACCCTTCAGGGTGTCAGGCTGGGGATGATCAGGTCTTTCCCTTCCCGAGGCCATATTTCAGACTATCACATGGGGAGAAACCTTGGATAATACGTAGCTTTCCTAGGCAGAGGTCCCTGTGACCTTTGGCAGTGTACATGTCCCTGGGTACTTGAGATTAAGAGAATGGTGATGACTTTCCACAAGCATACTGCCTTCAGGCACTTGTTTAGCAAAGCACACCCTGCACAGCCCAAAATCTGTTAAGCCTTGAGTCACCACAGCACATGTCTCTTGCAAGGACAAGGTTGCGGGTAGGGTCACAGATTAACAGCATCTCAAATACAGAACAAAATGGAGTCTCTTATTTCTNGACAGCAGGAGACAGATGCTTTTCTCTATCTCAACTGCCAAGAGGCCTTCTTTCTTCTTATAATAATCCTCCTCAGCACAGACCCTTCAGGGTGTCAGGCTGGGGATGATCAGGTCTTTCCCTTCCCGAGGCCATATTTCAGACTATCACATGGGGAGAAACCTTGGATAATACGTAGCTTTCCTAGGCAGAGGTCCCTGTGACCTTTGGCAGTGTACATGTCCCTGGGTACTTGAGATTAAGAGAATGGTGATGACTTTCCACAAGCATACTGCCTTCAGGCACTTGTTTAGCAAAGCACACCCTGCACAGCCCAAAATCTGTTAAGCCTTGAGTCACCACAGCACATGTCTCTTGCAAGGACAAGGTTGCGGGTAGGGTCACAGATTAACAGCATCTCAAATACAGAACAAAATGGAGTCTCTTATTTCTACTTCTTTCTATATAGACACAGTAATAGTCTGGTCTTTCTTTTCTTTTCCCCACAGGTGCCCAGGTAGGGGTGCCTGTGAACCTGAAGCCCCAGAGAGGCTGTTACAGGCTCATGTAGTTTCACTGTCCACAGACAGCTGTGTGTTAACAGCTCAGTTGGCTCCCTGCCTCATCATGTGGGTTGGTGGCCCTCCATCGGTGAGGTGAAGGGCTAGTGTGATACCCTTTTTGGGTACCTGCAGTCAGTGTGTCCCGAGCTCTTGTCCAGCATCCAGGAAGAATGAAGTCATATGGACACTTGAAGGATGGTGAGGGTGGAGAAATTTATTGAGCAGTGGGAATGGCTCTCAGTGGAGAAGGGAGCTGGAGAGCGGATGGGAGGGTCAGGTAGGTCTCCCCAAAGTCAAGCCATCTCTCTTACCGACTGAGTCTGGGTTCTTTACAGGCACAGGATGGGGGGGTGCAGGGTGGGCCATATCAGTTTTGGAAAAGGCAACATTGGATTGGTAAAAAAATATTATTCAGAAAGAACCAAACTGGAGAGAGGGGACACACAGGAATAGAAGTTCTCACTTTGGGTCGTGGGTTTCAGGCTACTTTGGCTTGAACGTGGGGTTTCACCAGGAACCTTGCCGTGTCTGCCTTTCATTTCTCTGCCTCCTTCCTCTATGAAAGGGTCTTAAGAAACCTAGAGTTTAGTCCAACCTAAAGATATTAAATAGCACACAAACAAATAAAGTATCCTCTGTACTGGCCATATAAAATGCATTAACAAGATATCCTATCCATGGTTTTCAAATTCAGACCATTCAAATCATGCATGTGAATAACAGAAATTTAGAATGTCTTACATTTACATTAGTTATTTTCTGTTTTTCTGCTAGTTTGTAATAGCAAACTATTTTAATGGTGAATCACACTTTTATGTCCAAATGACTTCTCCTAACCCCCTTTTCTCCTTAGGAGAGTATAAACACTCCAGAGGTATTTATTTTAGCATGCCTGGAAACTAAATTTGGATATATGAGCATTAGTGTGTTTTCTTTTACTAACTACAAAAGATTACATAGCAAAATTATTATGTGAATGTCTATAATGTGAAAATATATAGGGACAAAATGCTGAGAGATCAAACTCAATTTGAACTGTTTATAACATCCTTTGTCGTAACATGGCTTACATACATTATACAATTATAAAAGATAAGGATTTGGATTAAAATTCCAAACTTAAATTCCAGAGTTTTATTTTAAAATTTTCTTAATGGTGAAACTGTTGATTTTGCAATGTGAATTTGATTATGAAGAGAGGAGCCTGAATCATATGCTATGAAAGAAGATGTTATAGTAAGGACATCGTGAATTCTTTAAATACATTCGTTCAACATTATTAGATTTAATTTTTTCATGTTACAGTTCCCATGGTGATAAATGCGCTTATATTATAACATTCATAAATCAGACTGATCTTTGCTTTACTTACATTTTTTATAGGTTCCAGGAACTTCACGGAGACTCTATTTTAAGAAAATTACTATTCATAATGATTTGGCAAACTTCTTGCTAAATGTATTATTAGTTTACTATTATTTTTTGTTACTATTGTGAGATAACATAATTTTCCTTGTAATTTTCAATGATCTGTTACTGATAATAAGGACTAATAATGATTTGATCTATACTTAATTCCCTTGAGTTTTCCAGCAAGACATATTCCCTGAAAATCTGCACAGTAAATGATTTAAAATGGAATGTAAATTTTAAAATGTTGCCCCTTTATTTTTCTGAGATAAGAAATTAAAATGAAAAAATACAGCAACTCAATATCAGTCAAATGATCTTATTTAATATATCTATTTTACTCAGTGAGAGCTTATGCTGACTGAAGAAAGCAAGCATTCAATTTATTTTGTTAGTTTTTTTTTGCTTTATTTTGTTTGGTTTTGGGTAGCATATGTATCCTGGCTGGAAATGGTGGCTCACACCTGTAATCCCAGCACATTTTAGTAGGCTAAGGTGGGTTGATCACTTGAGGTTAGGAGTTTGAGACCAGCCTGGCCAAAATGGTGAAACCCTGTCTCTACTAAAAATACAAAAATTAGCCAGGTATGGTAGTGGGTGTCTTTAGTCCCTACTACTCGGGAGGCTGAGGCAGGAGAATCGCTTGAACCCAGGAGGCAGAGATTGCAGTGAGCCAAGATTGTGCCACTGCACTCCAGCCTCGGCAAAATAACAAGAATTCATCTCAAACAAGCAAACAAACAAACAAACAAAAGAGAATATGTTTCCTGCCTAACAAACAACCAAACACATAAATTAAGATAATGCTTTAGAGCAAAGGCACACGGTTTGCTGTATATTGAGATAAAAAAGAAAAATCAACTTCCATCATTTCTCTGTACAGATTGTGTCCTGCTATGCAATATACTGTCATTACAATGCCTTGTTTGTGGTCAAGTACTACATTTGAATCTGCCTCAGAAAAGCGCATGCAGAAGGGATTATTTTTTATCAATTTGCATAAATATCACAAGTTAAGTGACAATGTTTAGGTCTGAAAAAGTTGCAGCTTTCAAAAATCCCTTACGTAAACTCAAAGGAAAAACTATACCTTGAGGACATTGTCAGTCAACAGTAAGTGAGGATTAATTAAAGCATGGCTGAGAGTAGGGATTTCATGGAATTTAACTTGGGAGGTGTGCTGACATTAAGAGGATTGGTAATGGATGCTATGGAGAGCATTGGTAGAAGGAGCAAGAGGTGTTTATTACTGTGTGGTAGTTACTCATCCCTGAGTTTTCAAAATATCTGCCCATATTTGGCTATTATGTATCTTTATTTCAAGGCAGGCAGAAGAGAAACTAATGAAAAAATTCTTTGTCTTCTTTTGCACTGAATATTGCAGGCTTTGATGGTGTTCCTATGTTTATTAAATATATAGGTATCAAAATAAACATTTACAACAGTCTTTAGATGCTGAACTTCAGGAAACTTATTGAAATAGTTTTTCTGACTTCGAACCAGATTATAGAAAGCTTCCACTGAGGCAAACACCAACCAGATGGTGGTATGAAGAATAACTAAGATTTTGCATCAGGGAACTTCCACAGTCAGAATAATGCACACCTAAAATACACATCAAATGGCTATTATATAACACTCTGTTCCTTTGCAACACTAACAAATGAGTTGTGAAACTAAAAATGGAAACAGTACCATATTTGCTTTGGTGTCCTGATTAAAGTGTTGTCAGATGTGTGAAACCTTGTTTTCTGTGAGGACCAAAATAATCTTGCACCTTTTCTTTCTGCACTTGATAGCGAAACTCACTTATGAGCGTTTTTGTTTGGTAGCTCAGCAGTGACATATTGCAGGGGTTTTGAGATACCAGAATACTTAACAATTTTTATGTGATTGAGTTCCAGTGTGCTTTCCATTACACGGAATTGCCTCTACTTGTTGCAAGTATATTGCTTTGGTATTTATACCCACAATATATTTAAAATGAACATTTGAAATAAATTCATCTAATGATGGCATTTAAAAGGAAACAACACCTTTTATTTTCAATGATACATTGGTCAAGCTCTTCTTTGGCTATTTTTTTGTGAGACTTTCCTGCAGTTTCACTATCATTACTGGATAATAAATCATAGGAGCAGAGAAACCTTTAGCTCAATTCATATCTGATTTTACTTTATATATTATATAAATATCTTCAAAGTCAAATAACAAATAGAATGAACAGTTTAGAAAACAACCACTCTTAAGGAAACTTTTATTTTTTCAAGCCATTCTCATTCAGTTTTCCTTGTTGTTGCTGTTAGATGCTCTGATGTATTTGTCATCCAAGAAAGCTCATCAGCCATTTTCTCCAAAAAAAACAAACAAACAAACAAACAAAAACCAAACTATTAATCAAAAGGAATCACATACAACTTTCCAGTGAACATGCCTAGTTTTATGATTCAGTATTTTATTCTCCTGATTCAAGAAAAACTTGTTATCAGCCCATATGAATCTGGTTTTGACTTTATATTGTGTCAGGATTTCTACTGAAAAATCAAGATCCAAACTGATTTCTGACGTACTAGTGTGTGACAATGTATGCATGACAAATTTCTTTCCAGAATGATTATTAAATGTGAAACAACTACCCAGAAACTGGAACACATTTAACCCTGTGTGGCAGTTTTTGGGAGTCCTGAATGTAGGTGGCTCCAATAGCAGTTGAACAAAGGCCATTTTATAAAGTGACTCAGATATGTGACCGACTCTTCATTTCCATGTCTCTTTTCCAATTACATCCCAGGCTCAAAACACCAGTAAAAACTCATTTCTTATAAGGTTGTTACTTACCTCAACTGATGAACTTCTCCCTTGGAGCTAAGGTTTTCTCATGTCTGTGTACTTTATAAGAAAGGGAGATATAAAATCAGAATAAAGTATTAACTGGATGAAATGGAAATAATGTGGAGACTTTCCTTAGCCATGTGACATGGAAATACACTTTGTTTTAAAATGTAGGAAGCAGTGCCTGCTGATACAATTACTTGGGAATTATAAGAAAAGATAAGCACACCAACTTAGTGGAGAGCTCATCTGAATAGATGCTGATAAATATCCATCACTAAAATACTTAAAGCTGTAACAGGAAATAAAATTTCACAAGAAGAGAATGCATACATTCAAAAACATGTTTAAGGGAAAACTTTCAGGAGCATTCCATGAACAATTATAAGAATGGAAGTAAATGAGGAAAGAGAGAAAGAACAAGATGAGAGAAAAAAAAAATGAGAACAGAATGGTGTTTTGTACCTCAAAAGTAAAATATGAATAACAAAGCAAAAAGAGCAAATAGCATAATTTGTCATGCAAAGACCAAATGGCAGGGAGAATGTGAAGAGGCTACTGGATTGGGAGATTATCTAATTGCAAATTTTAAAAATTCAGTATATTTCAGCAGGATAAGGAGACGAGAGAGAAGCTGTAGTAGGTCAAAGAGTGAATAAGATGAAGAGCCGGAAGGAAGCATATATATCTCACCATTACAAGAAGAAGATGATAAGGAGAGATTAGAGATGCCTCTAGAAGGGAGAAACATAAGGAAGAATTCAGGCTGTATGAAGAAACATGAAAAGACTGAGAAAGTTTATATTAAAAATACAATATTTATTGAAAATAAAATATATATATATATATGGTATTTAGGCACCGAGGCATGCAGCATGTAAAAGAAAACAGCCAGAAATCCTTATCTATTGTGACCTTTGAAAGAATTTAAGTTTTAGGTAAAAAGAAGGGAGTGGGGGCCACAAAAGCACAGGAAGAGTTATTTACCTTGAACCCAAGGTAGATTCTTCTGAATTTGATACAGATGTAATTAAGAATAAAAACAGGGAGTTGACAGTGGGAGATATGATACATGAGGGAAATCAAACATAATATACTCCGGTTCTTCATATGTGGACTCCATATATTTGCTGACAGCAATGAATAAGCTTTGAAAAAGGAGGAAAGTTTGAAACTTCTGTGATGGAAAATACACAAAAGACTAGAAAATGATATGTTTCAGACTATATTTTATGCATTGCAATTTCTATGACCCAAGTTACTGAATATCAGTGCAACTCAGTACTCATAGTACAGGCATTAACTGGATTTTATCCCCATCTCTCCTGCTTGTTGCAGGCCATTAATTTAGAAGGAGATAAGAAATAGAAAACCTATCCGGTTATAGACTTGTATTAACTATGGTTTTTGGTCCACTTGGGTGAGGAGATGAGAAACTGATGATACATTCATTTAAGGTTTATTTGATTGCTTCATGTTTATATTTTAAATATTTGAATGTTGCTTCTTGAAATCAGTACATATTAAGCAAATGTAATCTTAGAAATTAAAAACTGTATTTTATCTATTTCTATATTTTATCTATCTTTAACAATGTTGTTTCACCAACTGAGATATAAGCCTCTTGCTCATAGGAGTAATATTATTTAACTAAATGCTTTGGCATTTAAGCAGTTCTATATATCCTATGTATGCTTTTTCAGGAGCCTACCTTTCTCATTCATGAGTTAAATGGACTCTGTGTTATTCATAATACCATCATTATTTATTTGCTTTTTTGTGAAATATGTAGTAACACTAATAAAATTGACTCTTGCTTTGTAAAACTCAATCACTACCTTTAAAATGGAATTCTGATCCATTCAGAATGCTTTAGGAAACTATAATATGGTATCTAAAATTTTAAATAAACATTAATTGCAAATGTAATTATTTTACACTAAACATACAATAAATATAACT
>NW_016819032.1:2095415-2106625 GCF_001698545.2 Rhinopithecus bieti
AAGTAGCTGGGACTACAGGCGCCTGCCACCTCGCCCAGCTAGTTTTTTGTATTTTTTAGTAGAGACGGGGTTTCACCGTGTTAGCCAGGATGGTGTCGATCTCCTGACCTCGTGATCCGCCCGTCTCGGCCTCCCAAAGTGCTGGGATTACAGGCTTGAGGGCTTAACTCTGAAATTTCTGCATTGTATGAAGCCAATATTGTCGGTTGCTTTCTTATATCTCCAGCAATGTTTTATAATAAAAATCTATTTTAAAATATAGCAAAGAATTAGAATCTATGCAGTAAATTAAACACAATAGTATAAAAAGTTATACTGTCTTATTTCAGTAGCAGTTGGGTTATATTACTTTGAAACTTCTGATGAGATGGGGCAATGTTTCAAGCTTTAGTCAGCATTTAGATGCTGTAAATGAAACTAAGTGTATAATCTTCTCAACATGCACCGTGTGAATGTACTTAACTGAACTGTACATCTAACAATGGTTAAAATGGAAGTAGTTTCAAAATGGCTGACTAGAGTCATCTGGTACACGCCGCCTCCACAAAGAACTGAAATAGCAAGTAGATAAGTTCTCTTCGAATAGATCACCTAAGAGAGAATGCTGGAATTCAACAAATAAATGACAGGAAATCATTAAGGTAAGGAAGGAGAAGGAAGTAAGACAACCTGTTTGGGGAGATCAGCTGAAGTCCGGAGAGGCTCCCTAATGTGAGGAAAAGGTGAGTGACACTTGTTGGTCCACATTTTCACTGTGGACTCCTGTAATCCTAGCCACAAGAGAATCCCTCAAACTACAAGGGTCTTGAAGTTAAAATAAGGAGCTGCCTAGAGACTGTGCAAGGGTGTGACTTCCTAGAGGAAGCTCATGCAGGGTCCCACACCACCACCTGAGTCCTAAGCAGCTATAACAAGGTTCCATTATGAGAGCTCAGCCTCCATCGTACTGGATCTTGTTCTGGGGCCCAAAAATACTCACATCTTCACATCCTTGAAGCACCATTAGCATCCTCTGCTTGCAGCCAAGTGCCTCTTCGGGCTGCAGCTACCAAGTGCCTGTTCGGGCAGCAGCTACCAAGTTGAAGCATGAGCCAATGACAGTGACCCTGCTACCCCCTGTAGCAGGGCTATCATATATTGAAAAGCACACCAAGGAAGGGGTACCTCACTTATAATCACCACCTGGGGCTGATGCATGTACTCCCCAGCCACCTCTTTACAGTTGCTACCACTAAAAGAACCCTCCCTCCCAGCAGCAGGGTTGCTGCCCCTGTCCAAATATTGTGCTGGGAAACTGGGAATCAACTCACTTCTCCGACCACAGCCAGCACCCATACACACTAGTGGAGGGCCTGAGGACAGGCCCTTCTGGCCAGGATCCACTACCCCTAGTACCCAAGTATACCAAGTAGAAGCCTGGGGATTGCCCTGCCATATCCACCACCATTATTAGTACTTGAGTAATCTTCAAAGGGACTTGAGTATGGGCCCACCCAACCTGATATTACCACCATAGCTTTCACCCACTCACGTGCCACTCATGGGCCTGGGAACTAGTTTACCCAGCCCATTGCAGCCACCACCAACACGAGTGTGGACTGCTTAAAACTTGTCCTGCCATTGCTATTGCCATTGTCATGCCATACTCACTGCCCAGGGGCTCATGGACACATTCACCAACCCCACCTGCCATTATCACTGCAAACAACCAAACAAAACACCTGAAAACCTCCAAAATGGTTTATCTGGACTCACTGACACTGTTGCCAGCATACGCCACCCTGGGGCTCAAGGATAAGAAAGCTTGGCCTGACACTGCCACCAATGGAGCCTGAGGACTGGCCAACTTGGTGTCCCCATCTACAGCAAAACTTCATCAGAGCCTTCACTAACAACTACACCATAAGGCAGTGAGGAAATCACAGACAGTACTGATACTGTTTACAGCCCAAACATCATATAGAGACTATGCAGAACCAAAGCCCAGGAGCCCTACACAACCAACACCACAGATATATCAAGGAAAAGTCCTCACCCAGTAAAGCAAATTCAAATGGTTGGATGAAGTGACTATTACCCCAGGTTTACAGATATCAACATAAAGACACAAGAAAAAAAAAAAAGAAATATGACACCTCCAAAGAAATCCAATAATTACCCACCAAAAGATTCCAATGAAAAAAATATTTTTATGAAATCCCAGAGAAGGAATTCAAAATAATGATATTAAAGAAGCTCAGTGAGATATGAGAGAACTTGGAAAAAATAAAATGAAAAACAAAATAATTCATCATGTGAATAAAAAATGTTCAAAAGAGGTAGAGATCATAACAAAGAACCACACAGAAATGATTTCACCAAAAGATTAATTGAATAAAATATAAAATACATTTGAAAGCTTCAACAATACACCAGATCAAACCAATGAAAGAATTTTAGAACTAGAAAACAGTCATTTGAAATAACTCAACTAGGTACATGTAAGTGAGCCACCAGAAGATTAACAGCAGATTTCTCAGCGGAAACTACAAGGCCAGGACAGAATTGGACAATATATTTAAGGTGCTGAAAGAAAAAAAATAACTTACCAGGTAAGGATATAATACACTGCAAAGTCATTCTTCATAAATGAGAGAAATTTTCTGAGACAAGTAAAGTTGTGGGAATTCGTCACCACTAGACTGGACCTACAAGAAATGCTTAAGGGAGTCTGATGCTTGGAAGTGAATGGATGATATGTACCATCATAAAAACTTATGGAAGTAAAAAAGTCAGTGGTAGAGCAAACACACAAATGAGGAAGAGAGAGACCTCAGATATGACCACTACAGAAAACCACCCAACCACAGTGATAAACAATAACAGATAAAGAAAGTGATGAAAGATACACAGAACAATAAAAATTCAATTAATAAAATGATAGGAATAAACAAGCATATATCAATAATAACCTTGAATGTATACAGATTAAACTTTTCACATATAATATATACACTGAATGAATGGATTAAAAAAGATGATTAAACTATATGCTGCCTACATGAACCTCATCTTGCCAGTAAAGACACATATGGATGGACTAAAAGTAGAGACAGAAAAAGATATTCCATGTAAAGAGAAACCAAAAGGGAGCAGGAGTAGCTATACTTATATAAGATAAGCAGTAAAAAGAGTAAAAAAAAAAAAAGTCATTACATAATTATAAAGGATACATCCTTTGACATCCAATGACATTACATCCAATGACAAATTACATACAATGCCAAAGTCATTATATAATCACAGAGGGATTAATCCATCGAGAGGATATAACAGTTCTAAACATATATGCACCCAATGCCTGAGCACCCAATATAATAGAGCAAACACTATTAAATCTCAAGGGAGATATAGACTCTAATACAATAATAATTGGGGACTTCAACTCTCAAGTTCACTCTCACTGAGAGTGGTTAAAACTCTCAACAAATGAGGCACGGAACCTACCTCAATATAATAAATGACAAAAGTGACAAACCCATGGCTAACATACATATGTGTCATTTACCTTATATGTGAATAGGTAAAAACTACAAGCTTGCTTCTAAGGATTGAGACATGACAAAGATGCCCATTTTCACTACTCCTATTTAATAGTACTCAAGTCCTAGCCAAAGCAAGCAAGCAAGAGAATGAAACAATGTCCAAACTGAAAAAGAGGAATTCAAATCATCTCTCTTTGTGGATGACATGATCTTATATAGAGAAAAATCTAAAGCCTCCATCAAAATCTCTTATATCTGATAAATAAATTCACTATTGTTGCGGAACATAAAACCAGTCTACAAAAATGAGTTATATTTCTTTACACTGCTAATGAACTTAAAGAGAAAGGAATCAAGAAAATAATCCCCTTTGGCCAGGCACGGTGGCTCAAGCCTGTAATCCCAGCACTTTGGGAGGCCGAGATGGGCGGATCACGAGGTCAGGAGATCAAGACCATCCTGGCTAATACGGTGAAACCCCGTCTCTACTAAAAAATACAAAAAAACTAGCCAGGCGAGGTGGCAGGTGCCTGTTGTCCCAGCTACTTGGGAGGCTGAGGCAGGAGAATGGTGTAAACCCGGGGGGCGGAGTTTGCAGTGAGCTGAGATCCGGCCATTGCACTCCAGCCTGGGTGACAGAGCGAGACTCCATCTCACAAAAAAAAAAAAAAAAAAAAAAAAAGAAAATACATCGCCGCCTTTATGATGGCTACCAAATATAAAAATACGCAGAAATAAATTTAACCAAAGATATTTAAAGACCACTACAAGGGAAACTATAAATCTCTGATGAAAAAAATTTAAGAGGACACAAGAAAATGTAAAGACATTCCATGCTGATGGATGGGAAGAATTAACATATTTAATTATTCAAAATGTCCATATTATCTCAGTCTAACAATTCAATACAATCTCTATCAAAATGCCAATGTCATTTTTTACAAAGAAATAGAAAAAATTCTAAAATTTACATGGAATCAAAAAAAAGGAAGAGAAATTCTGAGCAAAACAACAACAACAAATAAAATACCTGGATGTATCATATTACCTGACCTCAAAATATATTACAAGGCTATAATAACCAAAACATTATGGGATTGATATAAAAACAGACACAGAGACAAACAGAACAGAATAGAAAACTCATAAATAAATCCACTTATTCATAGCAAACCAGTTTGTAACAAAGGTGCCAAGATCACACGCTGGGGAAAGGATACCCTCGTCAATAAATGTCGAGGGGCAAGTCAAGGTGCATGTTGTAGACAAGTGAATCTTGTCTTTTATGTACTCACAAATCAGTTCCACTAAATCTATATGTTTAGCCTGCATCAATATTACATTTTTTAGAGTTATAATAGCTTTAGAATGTGTTTTGTTATGTAGCAGAGCAAATCTCTTACTTTTTCTTCTTTCTCAAAACTAATTGAGCTATTCTTGAGAATTTATTTTGTTATAAATTTTAAAATTATGTTTTGAGTTATACAAAACCCTTTTGTTATAATACCATATTCAGTAAGTAATTTAGAGAGGACTGACATTTTTACAATATTGAACAGTACTATCTAACATTTGTTTATTTATATTGTCTGTTATGTCCTTAATAAAATTTGATAGTTTTCTTTACAAAAAAAAAATTGGTTATCTATATGCACAATAATTAAACAGTACCCCTAACTCTCAACATATACAAAAATCAATTTAAGATGGATTAAATGTATAAATTTAAGAACCAAAATTGTAAAATGTCTAGAAGTAAGCCTAAAGAAAACACTTCAGGACATTTGTCGAGGCAAAGATTATATGGCTTAGACCTCAGAGTCACAGGCAACAAAACCAAAAATAGACAAATGGGAGTATGTTAAACTAAAACAGCTTCTGCGCAGTAAAAGAATCAACCAATAGAGTCAAGAAAACCTGCTGAATGGGAGTAAGCACTTGCAATCTATTTATTCAAAGAACTAATATCCACAGTAAAAAAGAAACCCAAAAAATTCAACAGAAAAAAATAAAATATATCCTATTAAAAAGTGGGCAAAAGATATATTTTTGTGTATACACATATACATATCTAAAAGAAAACATACTTGGCTATCTGGTGTATGAAGTATGCTCAACATCACTAATCATCAGGGAAATGCCAATCAAAATCACAAAGAGAGATTATCTTATACCTATTAGAAAAGCTATTATTAAAAAGACAAAAAATACATTGCTGGCATGGATGCAGAGAAAAGGGACCTCTCATACAATCTGGGTGGGAATGTAAATTAATGTAGCTTCTATAGGAATGAGTATGGTGATTTCTCAAAAAACTAAAAGCAGCACTACCATATGATGTAGCAATTCTACTACTGCATGTTTACCAACAGGAGAAAAATCAATATATCAAAGGAATACCTGTATTTGCAAGTGTATTGTGGCACTATTCACAATAGTAAAGAAATGGAATCAAACTGAGTATCCATCATCAGATGAATGGATAAAGAAAATGTGATCTATGTACACAGTGGAATACTATTTAGTAATATAAAAGAATAAAATCATATCATTTGTAGCAACATGGATAGAACTGGAAGTCATTATGTTAAGTGATACAAGTGGAGCACAGAATAACAAGTATTACATGTTCTCATTCATATGTGGGAGCTAAAACTGTTGATCCCATGAAGGTAGAGAGTAGAATGATAGATATCAGAAGCTGAGAATGGTGTGTGTGAGGGATGGGGAAATAATGAAAGAGCTTGGTTAATGGGTACAAACACAAAGTTAGATAAAAGAAATATGTTTAATAATAGGGTTAGGTGACTATAGTTAACAACAAGGTATTGCATATTTCAAAATAGCTAGAAGACAGGAGGACATTTATCATTTCTTACACATAGAAATGATAAATAATGAGGTGATGAATACTCTAAATATCCTGACTTGATCATTACACATTCTATGCATCCAATAAGATATCACATGTACCCCATAAATATGATATAAATATTATGTATCAATAAAAAATAATGAGAGTGAAAAAATGGTTAAAATGGTAAATTCCATGTCATATATATTTTAACACCATAAAAAACTTCTACATTTAAAAACAATTTAAGTATGTACACTTAATTTATATTTATGAAGTAGAAAATTTTATCAGATGTTGACAAGGTAAATTGAGCACTGTTTCAGTCTCTGAAATATAATATTTTGAAATGTAGTAGTATTAACTATTTACTTGTTTTCTATTTTCTAGTGAAATATTGTGTCTTTGCTATAAAAATAGTCTTGTCATCTATATTTTACTAGGATTATAATAATGAAAGCATATATACAAGCTATGTGATACTAAATGATGGTTATGATTAGCAAATGTATTAATACCATGAACAGTTCATCACATTTATTCAGAAATATTTTGAAGATATAGTAATATCAATATGTGATCATTTAATCATTAATTAAAAAATACAAAATTATTCTTAGTTCAAGGAGTAATAAAAATAAAATTTAAAATGAATTTTCAAATTAATATATAAGTAATGTACATCTGTGCTTAATTAAAATAAACTAATACCTATTGTGCATATTCAATATATAAGAAATAGAAAATGTGACATCATCACATCAATAAAAGTCCAAGGCATGATAAAATGTAGACTGAACATTATTATTTGTGAATAAGCTTTTTCTATATCCTGTGTGTTGACAGAAATGATGACTCGTGTAGCATATAAGTTTTCTCAGTTTGCATAGTACATATATAAATTTTCCAAATACATAAAAAACATACTGAAGACTGGGGGAAAATAATTTAGTTGTACTACAAGTGTATGCCATAACCTCATTGAAGGAGGTGAGCAGTAAAAAGGAACTGATAGGAGTAACCTTGTAAAATATTGTTTTGACTGAAAACTATAAGGCTAAAGAGAAAAGGAACTTTATACAAACACTGTACTCTAGTTGGTCTTTTCTCATGGGGTTTCAGGTTAACAATTCTGAAACTGCTTTATATATACATTGGGGTTGAACAAATGAAAGGTAAAGGGCAACGGTGTGTTTTCTCACTGCCTAGGAGGGAAGTTCGAGGTAAACAAAGGATGAAGCCTAGAATGAATCATGTGGTGCTAAGTTAGCATGGGAAATATCAGTATAAATTCATGATTTGCTTAGTATAAGTACATATGGATTTACAGATAGTATAAGTATAGATGTGTATACACAAATGTGTGGATGTAGAGGTTAGTATTCATATATATATTTCGTAGCTCTGTCTCCTGAGGAGTCCTAAAAACAGTGGCACCCAGCCAACAGAGAGCAAAGACCTGGGTTTTTAAATTTTATTCTCAAATATAAAGATCTAAGGTCTTTGTAAAATGACTGATTCTAAAATGGAGCTAGAAAAAAAACAAGGTAAGTCTGTAGCATCTTGTAGTATCTGAAAGGAAGGAAAATTCCCAAACAAAAGATGAGAGATGACAAAGGATCAAAGAAGCCAAAATAAAACAGCTCCCAATGGATAAACTTGGAATTATTTGAGCAAAACATTAATAATCTTGTGTTGGATTATAATAAAAAAAAGATATGCTATCTCATATGTATATAAATAAAAGACTGAATAAAAAAATGAGGAAAGAGAAATAGAACAGTTTGTGAATTTGGGCAGTGTATCCATATAAGGCTTTATGTGATGTGGTATTACTTCTCACATTTTCAAATATATTTCACAAACCATATTGTGTGAGTGAGTATGTCACCATTCATAATTCTTCCCAATGATTCTGTAAAAAAAAAAAAAAGTGTTCCCAGTTTCTACGTGTCTTAGCACTGGTGTTTTGCTAGTTTCAATATTCCAAGGAGAAGTTCTTTCTTCAGGGGAATAAGCAAAAACAGATAAACATAATGAACAATAAAATAATTGCCCCATTTAACTGGAAGCTAGGACTTCCATATGGATGTCTCCATACTGTTTAATGGGTGGTCTTGACTAAAGTTGCTTAAATAGTGATAAAAATATAAACTATAAAACTGAACTTCTTCAAGCTTCTCTTATCAAATAGTCAACCCTAGTTTTAGTAACATATTTTGTCTTTCTACCCAACTCTTTTGCTTTTCTTTGTTATAGGTTATAATAATGCTTAGAGAATTAATAAAGTTAGGTCATATAAAACCAAAACAGATCAAAACATGAAAACTAATATTTTCAAAGGAAAACAAATAAGAGAGAGTAACGGTAACAGCAGTGTATTAATATATAGTAATTTTGTGATTGTATTAATCCATTCTCACACTGCTATGAAGAAGTACCTGAGATTGGATAATTTATAATACAGGATTTTAATTGGCTCATGGTTCCCCAGGCTGTACAGAAAGCACAGTGGCTTCTGCTTCTGATGTTGCATCACTTCACGTGGCCAGATCAGGAGGAAGAGAGCAAGGTGGGAAGTTGAAATGCACTTTTAAACAAACAGATTTCATGAGCACTCATTGTCTATTGCAAGGAGATTATCAAGGGGGAAATCCACTCCAATAATTCGGTAACCTCCCACTAAGCCCCACCTCCAACATTGGGGATTACAATTTGACATGAGATTTGGGTAGGGACACAGGTCCAAACTATATCATTCCACTCCTAATCCTTCCCAAATCTCATATCCTTCTCACATTTCAAAATACAATCATGCCTTCCAAACAGTCCCCCAAAGTCTTAATTCATTCCAGCATTAACTCAAAAATCCACAGTCCTAAGTCTCATCTGAGACAAGGCAAATACCTTCTACCTATGAGCCTGTAAAATGAAAAGGAAATTAGTTACTTCCAAGATACAATGAGGATAGAGGCATTGGGTAAATACTCTCACTCCAAAAGGTAAAAACTGGCTAAAAGAAAGCAGCAACAGGCCCCAGGCAAGTTCAAAACCCAGCAGGGCAGTCATTACATCTTAAAGTTTCAAAATGATCTCCTTTTACTCCACGGGTGACATCCAGAGGATGACTGTGGGAGGGATATGCTCCCAAGGCCTTGGGAAGCTCCACCCCTGTAGCTTTGCAAGGTCCAGCCCCTGAGCTGCTCTCATGGACTTGTGTTGAATGTCTGCAACTTATAAAGGCATAGAGTGCAAGCTGCAGGTAGATCTGCCATTCTGGAGTCTGGAGTATGGTGGGGCCCTCTTTTCTCAGTTCCAACAGGCAGTGCCCCAATGGGAACTCCAACCCCACATTTCCCCTCTGTACTGCCCTAGTAGAGGTTCTTCATGAGGCCTCTGCCCCGCATCAGGCTTCTGCCTAAACATCCAGACTATTCCATACATCCTCTGAATTCTAGATGAAGGTCCCAAGCCTCAGCTCTTGCCCTCTGTGCACACCCCCATGCTTAACACCACATGGAGCCACCAAGACTCACAGCTTGGACCCTCTGAAGCAGCAGCTTGAGCTGTACCTGGGCCCCTTTGAGTCATGGCAGGAGTTGGAGTGACTGGTATATGGGGAACAGTTTCTGAAGTTGAAGGGGACAGCAGAGCCCTGGGCCTGGCTCATGAAAACATTCTTCTCCCCTAGGGCTCTGGCCTGTGATGGGAGCCTCTGCTGCAAAGTCTCTGAAAGGCCTTTGGGGTCTTCTCCCCATTATCTTGGCTGTTAGCACTTGAATCCTCCTTACTTATGCAGATTTCTGAAGCGGACTTGAATTCCTCCCCTGAGCATGGGCTTTTCTTTTCTATAACATGGCCAGGCTGCAAACCTTCTAAACTTTTTTTTTTTTTTTTTTAGAGTCTCACTCTGTTACATAGGCTGGAGTGCAATGGCACCATGTTGGCTCACTGTAAACTCCCCCTCCTGGGTTCAAGTGATTCTCCTGACTCAGCTTTCCAAGGAGCTGGGATTACAGGTGCACACCACCACACCTGGCTAATTTTTTTGTATTTTAGGAGAAACAGGGTTTCACCAACTTGCCCAGGCTGGTCTTGAACTCCTGAGCTCAGGCATCCACCCACCTTGGCCTCCCAAAGTGCTGGTATTACAGGCGTGAGCCACCACACCATGCCCTTTCAAAACTTTTATGCTCTGCTTCCCTTTGAAATATAATTTCTAGTTTTACATCATGTTTTGTTTTTGTTTTTGTTTTTGTTTTTTTTGCTCATGCATGTGAGCATAGGCTGTTAGAAACAGCCAGGTCACATTTTAAGCTCTGTGTTGCTTAGAAAATTTCTTTCACCAAATATCCTAAATTACCACTCTCAGGTTAAAATATTCGACAATTCTCAAGAGCAGGGGCACAATGCAGGCAGGCTCTTCACTAAGGCATAGAAAAAGTGGCCTTTACTCCAGTTCCCAATAAGTTCCTCATTTCCATCAGAAACCCCCTCAGCCTGGACTTCATTGTCCTTATCCCTATCAGCATTTTGGTCACAACCATTCAACAAATCTCTAGGAAGTTCCACATTTTCCCTCATCTTCCTGTCTTCTTCTAAACACTACACACTCTTCCAATCTCTGCCCGTTAGCCAGTTCTAAAGTGGCTTCCACATTTTCAGAAACTTTTTTAGCAACACCCCACTCCTGGTATCAACTTTCCATGTAAGTCTGTTCTCACACTGCTATAAAGAAATACCTGAGACTGGGCAATTTATAAAGAAAATAGTTTAACTGGATACAGTTCTACATGCTGTATAGAAAGCATAATGGCTAATTTTATATATAT
>NW_016819032.1:2107093-2119817 GCF_001698545.2 Rhinopithecus bieti
TATATATATATATATATATATATATCTGCCTCCTTTATCTCTATCTTCTATGTATCTGTTTCTCTACTATGATCAAAATGTCTGTATTCACTAAAAAATCATACATTGGAATCCTAACCACCAAGGTGATGGTATTGGGACATGGGGAACATGACAGGTGATTAAATCATGAGAGCAGAGCCTTGATAGTGGGATTAGTGTCCTTATAAAAGAGGCTACAGTGAGTTTCCTTGCCACTTCCATCATCAAGAAGATACTATTTATGAGGTGAAGTGAGGCCCTCACCAGACATGAGACACTGAATATGCCAGTGCCTCAATTTTGAAGTTCCAAGACTCCAAAATAAACATGTGTTGTTTATAAGCCAATTAGTTTATGGTACTTCTGTCAAAGCTACCCAAACAGACGGATTCTCTCTCTCTCTCTTTCTCTCTCCCTCTCTCTACGTATATCATTCATCAGATACCATTATATATGAAACACTTAATTTACTTACAACTCCAGAGAAATATTTTACTCTGAAAATATGTACTTTGAAATCATGTCCTTCTTGAACACTTTAGTTGCAGACAACTTTTAAATAAAATAAACATTACCCAGCATAGGCTTCTGATTACAAACATATTTACAGATAAATTAATAAAATACAGCTACCAACACTGGAAAATTTCAGGCTTTTTTTGTTATAAAATGGCAAAATTACACCAATCTTTTTAAAGCATGGGCTATGACTACTTACTCCAGGTATCTAAATTATGTACATTTAAATAAAATAATAAAGTATCCATTTGCAACTTACCAGTAGAGCCTGGAAGGTGAAGAATTATATTGATGTTTGTCTTTATATATAATATATTATCAAGATGCTAATATTATTTCATAACAAATATTAAAGGTAAATTATTTTCTCTACTACAAAAGCCATGATGAAATACTCATCTTTGATATAACTTTTATGTAGTTAGATAGCAAAAGTACTAAAAGAATCACTGCTATTGATTTTAAAATTATTTTCTTTTTTTAATGTAAAACTTTATACTTTAGATCTTGCTTATTTTTTGCAGAAAGAATAAGGATTTATCTATTTATAATTAATTATTTTTTGAGACAGAGTCTCGTTCTGATGCCCAGGCTGAAGGGCAGCAGTGCTATTTCGGCTCACTGCAACCTCTGCCTTTGGGGTTCAAGCGATTCTCGTGCCTCAGCCTCCCAAGTAGCTGGGATTACTGGCACGTGCCACTATACCTGGCTAATGTTTTGTATTTTGAGTATAGATGAGGTTTCACCATGTTGGTCAGGCTGGTCTAGAACTCTTGACCTCAAATAATTTGCCCACCTTGGCCTCCCAAAGTGGAGGGATTACAGGCATGAGCCACCGCGCCTGGCTGAATTTATTTTTTAAATGTTGTGATAAGCAGAAAAAAAATTCACTCATTAATTAGGTTGGTAGATTTTTGGGCAGGAGGGCTAGAGGTTCTTTCCAAGAGTTCAGATTGTTTCTGTAACTTCAATATACATATATTTGAAAACATATATTATTTATATGTAAAATAGGACAGCTTTTCTCCTGTCTTTTGCCAATCAGTGGTTTTTCCACTCAAGCAAACTTGTATTTATTCTGTGAGAAAATATCTATTCATGTGAAAAAAAATCTAGTTATCCCAATTTTTATTTAATTTGTATTGGTATCTTGAAGTTACTCCAGAATCTATTTTTCTTCCTAACTGTAAATGTCATTTCTTTTCATGCTGCTTGAGTTGCAATTAATGTTAGAAGCATGATGTACATAGAGTAAGAAGATGAAAAAATATTTCTTTTGTCTATGAATTTAAGTTTAGAAGAAAAGGACATATCAGCTAAGCAAAAGAGTAAACCTTGATAGGGAAAGAAATGGAGAGAAGTGGAAGGATAAGTATTTCTACATACTACATTAAAAGAGAAACTAAAGAATAACTGAAGCCTGAAATGCTAATCTAGTTTCAATTTTCTTGAAGCATTTCTTATTTCTAATTCACTGCGAAAGAACAAGCAACTCAATATTAAACATTACGCTGAAAGTCACAATATACAATATTCTATTGAAATTGTGTTAGAGGCTACATACTGGAGAGCCTTGCATATTTCTTCACTAATAGTGAATGACATTAAGGGGGTAATATAGCAAATCAAACTTCATTATTATCCATTTTTACTTAAGATCAAATACAGGACTCTTTCCTACTGGGAGGTTATTGTTATAAGACAAAACAACTGAAATTATGTCAGTTTCATAATTGTGCTTTTATTCACTTCATGTTTTATTTATGTATTATTTAGAACCATAGGTTCTATTAACTTTGGACCATAGGTTAGCTCTAAGTTTTTCTGCTCTGCAGTAGCAAAAATTATAGTGAGACAGAAAGACGGAGGAAGAAAGAAAAGAGGTAGGAATAGTGGGGGATGAAGGGCCAAGAAAGAAAGAGAGAAAGGAGAGAGAGCAAATCTAAAAAGTAAACTGGAAATATTACTAACTCGTATGTATAAATAATATCACTTAAGATCATTCTGAATATGCATTATATTCAACAAATATTTATTGAAAATCTTAACATAAAACAATAGCTCCACCTCCAACCTTGGGGATTACATTTCTATATGAGATTTGGGCTGGGGACACACATCCAAACTACATCACTCCACCCTGACCCCTCCCAAATCTCATGTCCTTACATTTCAAAATGCAAT
This sequence comes from Rhinopithecus bieti, assembly GCF_001698545.2. Classification (NCBI taxonomy): domain Eukaryota; kingdom Metazoa; phylum Chordata; class Mammalia; order Primates; family Cercopithecidae; genus Rhinopithecus; species Rhinopithecus bieti. The sequence goes on from NW_016819032.1 coordinate 2,109,818, forward strand.
CATGCTCTTCCAATAATTCCCAAAGTCTTAACTGGTTCTAGCATTAACTCAAACATCCAAAGTCTTATCTGAGAAAATGCTAGCCCTTCCACCTATGCATCTTATAAAATCAAAAACAAGTAAGTTATTTCCAAGTAAAATGGGAGTATAGTTATTGGTTAAATACTCTCATTCCAAAAGGGAAAAATCAGCTTAAATAAAGGTGGGGGCATGCTATAGATCTCATACAAATTCATAATGCAGCATGGCAGTTATTCAACCTTAAAACTGCAAAATAATTTTTTTTGATGCTATGTCCCACATCCAAGGCACACTAGTACAAGGGGTGGGCTCCCAAGGCCATAAGCAACTCAACCCCTGCAGCTGCTCTCTTGAATTGGCATTGAGTACCTGTGGCTTTTCCATGCTGATGGTACAAGCTGCCCATGGATCTATCATTCTAGGGTCTGGAATATGATGGTCCTCTTCCTACAGCTCCACTAGGCAGTGCCCCAGTGGGGACTCTGTATGGTGGCTCCAACCCCACATTTCCCCTCTATATTGCCCTAGTAGAGGTTCTCTGTGAGGGCTCTGCCATGGAGGCAGACATCTGCCTGGACATCCAGGCTTTTCCATACATTCTCTGAAATCTAGGCAGAGGCTACCAAACTTCATGCACTCTTACCCTCTGCGTGTCCGCATGCTTAACCCCACATAGAAACTGCCAGGGATTATATCTCTAACGTGGTAGCCTGAGCTGTACTTGGACCCTTTTAAGCCATGGCTAGAGCTGGAGCAACATAGATGTACAGAGCAATGTCCTGATGCTACACAAGACAGCAGGGACCTGGGCCTGCCCCAGGAAACCTCTCAATGATCCTAGGTCTCACGGCCTGTGATAGAAGTACTACTCTCAGATCTCTGAAATGACTTTGAGGCCTTTTCCCATTTTCTTGCTTATTAACATTTGGCTCCTTTTTAGTTATAAAAATTTCTCTAACAAGTGGTTGTTTCTCACCCTGCTTGAATTCCTCTCACAAAAAGGCTTTTCCTTTCTCTGTGACATGGGCATGGTGCAAAGTTTCCAAACTTCTTCTGAGCTCTTCAAACTTCCAATCTCTGCCTGTCATCCAATTCCAAAGCTGTTTTCACATAGCAATGCCCCCACTTCTAGTACCAATTTTCTTTTTTAGTCCATTCTCATATTACTATAAAGAAATAACTGAGTCTGGGTAACTTATAAGAAAAGAGGCTTAATTGGCTCACTCATCTGCAAGCATAGTGACAGGAAGCATAGTGACATCTACTTCTAGGGAAGCCTTAGGAAACTTCCAAGCATGGCAAAAGGCAAATGAAGAGCAGACACATCACATGGTGAAAGCAAGGGCAAGAGAGCAAGGAAAGACGTGCTGCATACTTTTGAACAACCATATCTCATGAGAACCCACTCACTATTGTGAGGACAGTACCAAGAGGGACGGTGCTAAATCATTCATGAGGAACCTGCTCCTATGATCCAATCACCTTCTACCAAACCCCACCTCCAATGTTGGGGATTACATTTCAATACACGATTTGTGTGGGGACACACATCCAAACCTTATCAGATAGTATGGACATTTCAGCAATATTGACTCTTCCAATTATGAACATCAAACATCTTTCCTTTTTGTGTGTGTGGCCTCTTCAATTTCTTGCATTATTGTTTTACAGATACCATAGAAGAGATATTTTACTTCATTGGTGAAAATTATTCGTAGGCATTTAATTTCATTTGTAGCTGTTATAAATAGGATTATTTCTTGTTTGTTGTTCACATGTATAAATGCTACAGAGTTTTGTATGTTGCTTTTGTATCCTGCAATGTTACTGAATGTATTAGTTCTAATAATTTTGTTGCATCTTTAGATATTCCAAATATAAGATCTGAAACTACCAGGAACTGACTCCATTTCCACTCCCTCTGCTGTACTTTAGAGTCTCTCAATATAGTAAGTAACACGATCATAGTGGGAATCTCATGTTTCATCAGTCTTTCAGGTATAACTGAACCCTTATGCCTGACTTCCAATGTCTTAAAAATATTGTTCTATATATTTTGTGTGTATATATTTTTTTAACTTTTAAATTTAGAGGAGTTTTGATTTACAGAAAAATTGCATATATTGTACAATTACCATACTTATCCCACATCCACTTTCCCCTATTACCTTCTTATAGGATGATACAGATGCTACAATTTATGAACCAGTATTTAAAAATTATTATTAACCCAAGTACACATTTTATTAAAATTTATTTAGTTTGTACTTATAACATCCTTATTCTGTCCTGGTATTCCACCCAGGATACCACATTACATTTAGTCATCGTGTTTCCTTAAACTCCTCTTAGCAGTGGCATTTTTTCAGACTGTCCTTAGTTTTAATGACCTTGACAGTGTTGGAGAGCACTGGACATGTATTTTATGGAATGCCCTTTTTAGAAATTTATCTGATGCTTTTCTCTTGATTAGACTTGTGTTAACGGTTTGTGAGGAAGAACACAGATGAAGTACAGTTCCCATCACATAATATCCAGGTTACATACTTTCAACGTGACTTATCAGGGTTAATGTCAACCTCAACTGCCTGGTTGAGGTCGAATTTCTCAGATTTCTTCATTGTATAATTACACTTTTCCTCCTTCTTTCCATAGTTTACTCTTTGGAAAGAAGTCACTGTGTTCAGCCCATGCTTAAAGAGGAGGAATTTATGTTCCACCTCTTGAGGGCACAGAATCTACATAAAATATTTGTAATTTTCTGGACAGGAAATGTCTCTGTTCACCTATTCATTCATTTATGTAATAACTTATTTATATCATTTGAACTGGTGGATGATTATTTTATAATTTGAGTTGTTATTCAGTATTACAGTATTTACTTTGTTGTTCAAAGTGCTTCAGTTTTGTCATTGAGGGCTTTTTCAGATGTCCCTTTTGCCCCTTTTATATAGCCTCATTATTGTGGAGTTTTGTGGGGTTTTGTGGTTGTTAACACTTCCTTATAATTCTGTTACTATTAAGATGCTCCAGGCTCAGCTTATATGTTGTCTGTCTCAGTTGTAGAATGGCACTTCTCCAATCAGTGGTTTCTTTTATTGGAGAATGTTATTAGAAACCAATGGCTGGGCAGTAAGTGTGCTACTTGCTATTTTGGTGCAGTTGCTTTTAGGTCTTCAGCTGAAAGAGGGAGGAAATATATGTGAGTATACTTAGCAGTGTATAGACATGTATCCACAAATATTTCCATACATAATTATTTGTATCTATGTTAAGCTAAACATGAATTTATACTGATGCTGCCAACTTTGCTGCATTATCACGTAGACAATTATAGCCTCCTCTTTTTGCTTGTCTGTAAATTCCCTTTCCAACAGTGAAAAACCTGGCTCTCACCATCATTCTTCCATGTGCTCCATTGTTCTATTTTTAGCATATATTATATATACATATATATATTTCAACAATTTATATATATATATATATATACAATTGTTAACCCTTAACCCTCTATGAAACAACTTTAGCAAGTAGAGCACAGTGATTTCATGTTCCTCTTTTGTCTTGCAGACTCATTTCCAAAATCACTTCAATCAGCACATTTTCCCTCATCTCCTTCACTGAGGTTGTATCACCTATTTATATTCCAGTTGGATTTTCTTGTCACGTATTGCATTCCATTGTGAAATTCTTCTGGTTGTCTATTTTACAAATACGTATACATGAAAGTTCACTCTTTGTGCTGTAGAGTTCAATTAGTTTTGACAAGTGCAAAACCATATCCACAATTACAATACAATACAAATAAGTTAACATCCTAAAATCCCCTTATGTTCGCCTACTCAGCCAGCACATTTCACACCCAAACCTCTGGCAATCACTAATCTTTTAATTGCCTTTACAGTTTTGATTTTTTCAGAATGTCATATAACTGTAATCATATACCATGTAACTAACATTTTTACATCAGCTTCCCTCACTTAGCAATATACATACAAAATTTATTTGTGACACTTTGCATTTCAATAACCTGTTTCTTTTTATCACTAAGTACTATTTCATTGTATGGCAGTACCATTGTTTATTTATACCTATGGAAGTGCAGTTTGGTTGCTTTTACTTTTTGGCAATGGGAATAAATTATGAGCATTCAGTTATAATATGAGTAATTTGAATATCAATAATATTTATAATGCTTGTAAATATTCAAATTAGATACACATGTAAATTAAGAATAAAGCTGCTATTCACATTTATATGCAAGTTTTATGTGGAGAAATTTTAATACCAATTAACTGCCTAGGAGTGTAATTGCTGGATCATATGGTAAGCCTATTTTCAGTTATATAAAAAGCTTCCTGCTATGATCTGAATGTTTGTGTTCTTCCAAAATGTATATGTTAAGACCTAGCCCCCAAGGCAATAACGTTAAGAGGTGGGTCTTTGGGAGGTGATTACATCAGGAAAAACTCTTCCCTCATGAATGGGATTAGTGCCCTTATAAAAGGACTTGAGGAAACTTGTTTGCTCCTTCCCCCAAGTGAAGACACAGCAACAAGGCACCATGTATTAAGAACAGGCCCTTACCAACACCAAATCTGCTGTCACCTCGATCTGGAACTTCCCAGTGTCCAGAACAGTAAGCAATATATTTATGATGTTTATAAATTACCCAGTCTAGGGTATTTTGTTATAGCAGTCCAAATGAACTAAGACAGACTGGTAGCAGGAAGTACGATGCTGCCATAAAAAATGCCTAGAAATGTGAAAATGGCTTTAGAATTAGGTAATAGGCAGAGACTGGAAAAGTTTGGAGGTGCATGTGAGGAAAAACCTAGATTCCTTGAACTCAGCGTTAAAGGCAGTTCTGGCAAGTGCTCAGAAGAGGGGAGCTGTAGAGACAGCCTCAGACTTCTCAGAGATTATCTAATGGGGTTGTGAATGGAATGTTGACAGACATATAAACAATAAAGGCCATTCTGATGAGATCTTAAATGGGAGTAAAAAGATGAATTATTAGAAACAGACAAAAATGTCATTCTTCTTATATGGTGGCAAATAATTTGGCTTAATTGTGTTCCTGTTTTGTGAAAGGAGAAAATTAAGAGTGATGAAATTGGATATTTGGTGGAAGAAATGGCTAAGCAAGGTGTTGAGGATGCCACATGGCTTCTCTTGACTGCTTATAGGGAAATGCAAGATAAGATCAATGAATTAAAGATGGAACTTGTAATCAAGATGGAATCAAAACTTAAATATTTGGAAAATTCTTAGCCTTAACATGTTGTAAAGAATGAAAAAGCAGAGTTAGGACAAAACACCAGTGGTGTTGCCAAGTGAACAATTTGATAAGGAGATTAGTATGGGTGGAACACAATAAAGTTACTCCAAAGGCATTTTGAAGATTTTCACGCTGCCAAGCCAATCATGGCCCCAGAACACCAGGGCTTTGGGGGAGAAATGATTTCAAGGTTCCTCTCCCTACATTCTGTTACAGTGCATTTTAGCTCTCCCAGCTTTGGCTCAAGTGGGTCCAGGTTTGGTTCAGGCTGCCTCTCAGGAGAGCACAAGTTGTAAACTTTGGCAGCATCCATATGGTGACAACTCTACAGGTGCGCAGAGTACAAGAGCTGTGAGGACATGGCTGCTGATATGGTTTAGCTGTGTCCCCACCCAAGTCTCATCTTGAATTGTAGCTCCCATAATCTCCACATGTCATGGGAGGGACCTGGTGGGAGGTAACAGAATAGTGAGGGTGGGTTTTCTGGTGCAGTTCTGATGATAGTGAATGAGTCTTACACGATCTGATAATTTTATAAAGGGCAGTTCCCCTGCACATGCTCTCTTGCTTGCCACCATGTAAGATGTGCCTTTGCTCCTCCTTCACTTTCCACCATGATTATGAGGCCTCCCCAGACATGTGGAACTGTGAGTTTGTTAAACCTCTTTCTCTTTATAAATTACCCAGTCTCCAGTATTTCTTCATAGCAGTATGAAAATGGACTAATACAGCTGCTTCCACCTAGGTTTTAAAGGATGCCCTGGAGAGTTTTTGGGCCCAGGTAGAGAATTGCTGCAAGGGTGGGGCCACTGCAGAGAATCTTCACTTGGGCAATACCCATTAGATACATGGAGCTGGAGGACACTCCTGAGACAACAGGTTGGTAGAGGCACTGACATATGGCTCAATTCTTGGAAAGTGGCAGTCACTCGAGTTGTGAGGGCTATTGCATGAGCTATTCCTAGCAAAGCCATGGGGGTAGGGGCACTCAGACCATTAGGAGCTTGACCCCTCTGCAAGTATGTCTAAAGGTGGTGCTTGAAGTCAAATAAGATTATTCTGGAAACTTTAGATTTAATGTTGTTTGCCTTGTTGGATTTGGGACTAACTTGTGCCAATTTCTTGTACCCCTTTCTTCTTTCCTATTTTTTCTTTTCCATGACGGGAATGCTTGTCACACAATTGTATTTTGGAAGCACATAATTGGTTCAATTTCATGGGTTCACAGCTGGAGGAAAATTTGTCTTGGGCTGAATCATACCTTGCGTCTCACTCACATGTGATTTAGATAATATTTAAATGAGACGTTGGACTTTAGACTTTGGGTTGATTATAGAATGACTTCAGAATTTTGAAACTATTGGGATGAAATGAGTGTGTTTTCCATATGAGAAGAACATAAAGTTTGGGGGACCAGGAATAAAATGTTACAGCTGGAATGCATTTGTTCCTTTAAAATGTTGAAAACCTAATGCCCATGTTGATGGTATTAAGAGGTAGAGCTTTTGGGAGGTGATTTGGTCATGAGGGCTCTGCTGTCATAGACAGAATTAGTACCCTTACTAAAAAGCTTGAGAGTGTCTGGCTTTTCTGCCATGGGAGGATGCAGCAACAAAGACACCGTCTATGAGGAACAAGCCCCCACCAAACACTAAATTTGCTGGTGTCTTAATCTAAGACTTTCCAGTATCCAGAACTGTGAGCAATACATTTATTTATAAATTCTCAAGTCTCTAGTATTTTCTTTTTCTTTCTTTTTTTTTTTTTTTTTTTTTTACCGAGATGGAGTCTGTCTCTCTTGCCCAGGCTAGAGAGCAGTGGCGCGATCTCTGCTCACTGCAAGCTCTGCCTCCCGGATTCACACCATTCTCCTGCCTCAGCCTCCTGAGTAGTTGGGATTACAGGAGCCCGCCACCATGCCTGGCTAATTTTTCTACTTTTCGTAGAGACGGGGTTTCTACCATGTTAGCCAGGATGGTCTCAATCTCCTGACCTTGTGATCCGGCCTGTCTTGGCCTCCCAAAGTGCTGGGATTACAGGCGTGAGCCACCATGCCCGGCCTCCAGTATTTCTTATAGCAGTCCAAGACATTAGTTTCCAAAGTGACTGTAACATTTTGCATTCCTTCCAGAAATAAATGAGAATTCCTCATGCTCCACATCCTCATAAGCACTTGGTATCATCAGGTTTTTATTTTATTTTGGCCATTCTAACAAGTACAAAATGGTACTGAAGTACTATTTTAATCTGCAATTCCTTAATGACGAATGAGATTTATTTTTATATTAGACTGGGTCGTATGTTTTCTTATTGTTAGTTTTAATAGTTCTTTTTATATTTATGGATATAAATATCAAATATGTGTTTAGAAAATATTTTCTCCCATTCTGTATCTGATCTTTTATTCTCTTGACAGTGTGATTCACAAAGCAGAAATCTCTTAATTTTAATAAAGCCTGACTAATAAATTTTTTCTCTTGTGGATTAAACTTTTGGTGTTTTATCTAAAAACTCATTGCCAAACCCATAGTCGTTTAGACTTTCTCCTATGCTTTCTTCTAAAATGTTTACAGTTTTGTGCTTTATAGTAGGCTCCGCGATCCATTTTGCATTTATTTCTCTAAAAGATGTAAGGTCAATACATGGATGCATTTTTTTAACATATAAATGTCCAAATGTTTCAGCACCAGATGTTGAAAAGACTATTCTTTCTTTATTTAATTGCCTTTGCTCCTTTATCAAAGGTCACTTGATTATATTTGCATGGATCTCTTTATGGGCTGTCTGTTCTGTTCTATTGATCTATGTGTCTATTTTTCACTGATGCAATGTTGTATTGATACTTGTATCTTTATAGTAAGTGCTAAATTCATATAGAGTCAGTCCTCCAACTTTGTTCATTTGTAATATTGTACAGGCTATTCTGGACCCTACGTTTTTCCATATCTACTTTAAAATTATTTCATTGATATCTATAAAATAGTTTTCTGGAAATTCATCTGGGCTTGTGTTGAATCCTTATATCATGTTGAGAATAATTGCTATCTTAACAATAATAAAGCATATAATCCATGAATGCAGAATCTTTGATTAGAGCTTCTATATATTTTTTAGATTTGTACCTGTTTTTAATATTTGTAAACTGTTATTATAGTGTTGCAATTTTAATTTAAATTTCCCATTTTCCATTGATGTTTTATAAGAAAGCAATAGACTTTTGTATCTTAACCTTATATTCTGCAACCTTGCTATACTAATATATTAGTTCTAGTATATAGTTTTTATCAGTTCTTTGGGATTTTCTACATGGACAATTTTATTATCAGCAAACAAAGGCAACTATATTTCTTTCTTCTCAATATGCATCTTATTTTTTTTTTCTGTTTTATTTTAGCAGCTAACACTTTCACTACACTGTTGACTAGAAGTTTTGGGAGATGACATTCTTGCTTTGTTTCCAATATTAGGAGGAAGATGCCCATTTTTCTACAATTAAAAATGATGTTAGTTTTGGATATCCCTTTTGTTGGTAAAGGTTTTCTATTGAGGAGTAAACTGTTTCCAGGTTGCTGTGCTATCCAACACCATGAATGAATGTTGGATATTGTCAACTGCTCTTTCTGCATCTATTTGCACAATTGTATGATTGTTCTACTTTGGCCTTTTAATGTGATTGGCTACATTAATTAATAATCAATAATTAATTGATTATTGAATACTGAATCAGCCTTAAATACCTGAAATAATTATTTTCCCAGCTCATGTATTTCTCTTTTAGGCAATGTTATATAGGATTTCCTTATTTATTGTTGAGCATATTTTTATCTATATTCATGTTAGATATAAGCCTGTAGATTTTCTTCCCTTTGATGCTTTACATGCTCACTTCTGTTTCTGTGTCCTGGAAGACCTTTTGAAGAATTTGTATCATTTAATTCTTAATTATCTCATAGCATTAACCTGTGAAACCATCTGGCCTGGTGCTTTCTTTCTTTGGAAACTTATTTATTTTGATTCAATTATTTAATAGATACAGACATTCAGATTATACATTTCTCTTTGTATAAACATTGGTAATGTGTATCTTTCAAGGAATTCATCTGTTTTATCTACATTACCAAATTTGGGGGCACAGATTTGCTCATTATGTTTCTTTATTATCCTTTTAATGTCATATCTTTGAAGGTTTTTCTTTTTGTCTTTAGTTTCTTGTAGTTTGAATATTATTTTCCTGGTGTAGTTTTTTTTTTCTTTTTTCTTTTTTTTTTTTTGGCATTTATCATGTAGTTTTCTCTGAGCTTCTCTGAGCTGTAGCGTAGTGGTTGTCATTAATTTTGAGAAATTGTCCACTATTGTTACTTCAAATATTGTTTTCACTCTAGTCTTAATTTCTCCTCCTTCTGGTATCCCAAAAACATGTATGTTATTAAACCTTTAAAATTGTTCCAAAGTTCTTGGAGTTTCTGTTCTATCATCATCATCATTATCATTTACTTTGCAGTTTAGTTTTGTTTGTCAAGATTCTATTAACTAATCATTAAGCTTACTGATTCTTTCCTTAGTTGCATACAGTATGGTGATTAACACATCAAAGAAAGGGTTAATTTCTATTACAGTGTGTCTGTTTCCTAGCATTTAAAAATTGTTTTTTAGCCGGGCGCGGTGGCTCAAGCCTGTAATCCCAGCACTTTGGGAGGC
>NW_016819032.1:2120173-2139518 GCF_001698545.2 Rhinopithecus bieti
AAAAAAAAAAAAAAAAAAAAAAAAAAATTGTTTTTTAGAGTAATTGTCTATCAGTTTCATGACCCATTTGTTCTTATATGTTTTCTATGATTTTATTGGAACCCTTAACATACTAATCACAGTCATTTTAAATTCCTGGTTTGAGGAGAATTCTGTTCTCAGCATCACATTGGAGTCAGTTCTGGTGATTTTGTTGTTGTTGTTGTTAATACAGATTGCTTTTTTTTTTTTTTTTTTTTTTTTTTTTTGGCATGCTTTGTAAAATTCTGTTGAAAGCTGAATACAGTGTTACAGTGTTTTGGGTAACAGAAGCTGAGGTAACTAAATCTTTCATGTTAGGATTTATGTTACTCTGGCTGTTGGGCTACATTTAATATTTGCTGTAACTGAGGCGGGAGAATAGGGTCTGGAGGCAGGGAACCTAAGGCCGTTTCACGCAGACTTCCTAGAACTAAAATGAAAGGCAAACTCTAATTTTCCACGCCTAAGTAACAAAAGGACCAGAGGTTACTCCCTTTGACCTTTCCTGCGTGGCAGATGGGAGATGGTTGTCCGCAACAAATCATACTGAGTGCGGGTCCGGTCTTCATTTCCAACTTTGCAACTTCACTCCAGCCTCTGAATGGTTGCTGCCGGCAGCCAATCAGACTGATGGAGGGCTAATATTTCAGTTACAAGACGAGAGCATGAAGTGGCCAATGGCAAACTTCTAGGGGGTATTTGGACCCAATAAGATTCTGTATCCAGGCCCTTGAGTCGCTGCTCCTGTCCACTCCTTTCCTTTTCAATAAATCTCTGCTTTCATTCTTCTCTTGCTTAATTCTTTCTTTGCTTTGCTGGGCGTTTTGTCCAATTCTTTGTTCAAAACACCAAGAACCTGGACAATTTGCAGTTACGACCCTCTACTGGTGACATAACTACTGCCAAAAGTTTCAGATTCATCTAACATTCTTGTAGTTTTCTTCCCACGTTTCTCTGTGTTTCCCTGAAAACTACTCCTCAGTTAGAATCTGCGTCGTGTGGCTCTGTCAGCTATAATCCATGGCTATTATACTGAAGCTCGGTTGAGTTGGTGGGAACCTGTGGGGAGAGATGCATTCTGTAATCTTTCAACTTATCCAAATGTAAAATTGGTGTGTGTTCATTGGCTGTTACCTTCACAATGGTTTCTTAACTTTTATTTCGCTCTACACGTAAAATATCAAAGTAGAGGTATCTGGAATAGGCCAAATGCCAGTGACCGATAGGATGAGCTTAGTCTTTTTCCTTGAAGACCTTTGTCCTTTGTCGTGGAGAACTGAGACACCCAAGCACAAAGGGGTCACCAGGGAACCTCCCACCAGCCTGCGAGGAGAACCTGCAACCAGCCCTCACACTGGGAGGAGTGCACGCAGGGGTGGAGCCTCGGGAAGTTTGTGCTCTTTGCAGCGGGAAGGAGCCTGGCCTCTCCTGTTCCAGAGTGTACCGCAGGGGATTCAATCTATGAGGCGGGAAACCGGCTGGCAGGGCTCTCACTTGGCTGAGAGAGTCCCTATTTTCCTTTTGGTTTTCGTTTTCACAACAAAATTCCATTTTCTCACCCTTCAAAGTGTCTGTGAGGCTAATTTTCACGGCCGTGTGACAAGATCCCGGCTTTTAGCTGAATTAATGAGAAAGCCCCCAACAGAATGACCTATATTTCACAGTCATTACTTTTCCCCTCTACTGGACAAAACCAGAGAAGGACATTTCTTGGATCTTTACTATGAGAACCTAGAGGTATCCCTAGATATACAGCTCATAAACATATGGGGGCTGTTACTGGTGGCAGAGAAATTCACTTGGAAGAGATCCAATAGAGTGCCTGAAGGTCAAAAAGAGAAAAGAGCCTTTAACCTTGACTCTAGGACTTTACAGAATTGCCTCTTTCCCATGATTCTTCTCTTAGGGTGTGCTTCCCCCATGCGCGGTGCCCGCCTTACCCTTGGGAGTTGAGCACAGGCAGTGTGTTTAGGAAGTTGTATGCATGCCCAGGAAGTTTATTGTCCCAGGCACCTGCCTTCAATTAACACTTTAATGTTAATAGCTGTGGATCATCAGGAAAAGGCCTCTCCCTGGAGCCTTGAGTGGGCTGCCAAATTATCATTTCTAGAGAGGAAGTGTGATAATTGTCAAACCATCACCTGACATTCCTAGTGGGTGAAGGGAGACCCTCTCCTGCCCTGCTCATGCCTATCTACCTGTAACAGGGCCAACTAAGAATGTGGCACCCGGGAATTTTAGGCTACATTCAGCTTCTAGTAATGCATCAGAATTACCTTTAAGTGTTCAAACACGTTTATGGTTTCAGCAGCTTCTGCTCCACGTAAGCAGATATCAGCTGTGACTATGAATTCACCTATCTCTCCAGGTTTCCCTGTTACTTCAGTTTAATGATGGGTTCAAGAAAAGATGCTAATTTGCCATTTGTTCAGCTTTTGTTGTTGTTGTGAGGATAAGAGTAATTGACTGGTTCTTTAGTGTTTTCAATTGGGCAAGTAATTCCTGTTTCTGTTTGGGTGGCAGTAGAAGATGTGCGTGCGTGTGTGTGTGTGTGTGTGTGTGGTTTGTTGTGAGTCTTTTGCTTGCTTTTAAGTCAGGGATATAACTACTAGTAAAGTAATTGTAGCTCAGTTATTAGACAGTTACTAAAACCTTGGAATTTTCAGGATAGCGCCCACTAAATATCTCAGGTATAAATAGTTACTATTTTTTGCCTGGTTCCTCCCTTTCTATGTAACTTGTTTAATTCTGCAGTTTCATTTCTTCTTGAGTCCTTTTTTCCCCATCATCAAATCTTCCTTTATCTTTTATACTTGCTTTTACCTCTGACTCCAGTCTTTCAATATCTAGCTTATTCTCTTGTTCAATTATTGCCTCTGCTTGTATTTGACTTTTGATACATCAAGTAAGTACCTCCTTTGTCTCTTCAAAGAAAACCTATTGCATAATAGTTTATAACCACTGGTTTTATTTTTCTGTTTCCTCTTAGAATATGAGTCTTCTAGGCATGACAGTATACAATGTGTCAGAATCCTGACAAGCAGATGCTTCTAGGATTTCAATGAGGTCTAGGTAGTGCTACTCAAAGTGTACTTCTCAGACTGACCATCTGTCCCCAAAGTGTTTGTTACTGGTTGATGAGGATGTAAGGTAATTAGACAAAGTGTAAATCAGCTGTTATTTGAATCACATTTGTTGGTTCAGATGAAAATTATTTTAGGCAAACTTTCTTAAGGAAGGAAGTAGTGTCTTATATTTTACTCTTGGATAAGCATTTTAATTTCTTGAAAAATAGCTCTTTGGGACAGGTGCGGTGGCTCACCCCTGTAATCTCAGCACTTTTGGAAGCTGAGGTTGGGAGTCAGAGACCGCCTGGCGAAATCACTTCAGTAAAATAAATGTCCTGCATGTTCTACAGTAGTTAGCCAGGCATGGTGGTGCATACCTGTAATCCCAGCTACTTGGGAGATGTCCTGCATGTTCTACAGTAGTTAGCCAGGCATGGTGGTGCATACCTGTAATCCCAGCTACTTGGGAGACTGAGGCACGAGAATCTCTTGAACCTGGGAGGCAGATGTTAAGGTGAGCCAAGATTATACCATCGCACTCCAACCTGGGAGACAGAGTGAGACTCCATCTCAAAAAAGAAAAAAAAAAAAGATAAAAGAAAGCAAAGGAAAGGAAGGAAGAAAGGAAAGAAAGGAGGGAAGGGAAGGGAGGGGAAGAGAAGGAAAGGGAAGGGAGAAAAAAGAGGATTTAGGGAGGGTGAGAGGGAGGGAGGGAAGGAAGGAAGGAAGGAAAGAAGGAAGGAAGGAAGGAAGGAAGGAAAGAAGGAAGGAAGGAAGGAAGGAAGGAAGATTTTTGAATAGTGCTGGTCTAGAGTGAGACATTTTGCTGGAAGCCATAAAGATTATACAGCTAGAGAGATTCTCATGGCTCAAAGCTCCTGGTCAGTGTCTAAGACTTGCTACTTACATAGTGGAATATCCCCCAGTTATTTTCCAGATTCTCTAGGCAAGTCAGCATTTCTACTATGATATTTTAAAAAGAACAACAACAAAACCAAAATTAAACAAATTTAAACAAAACTAAAATGAAGTGTCCTTTGGTACCAGTAATCTTATAAGGAAATAAAATCATATTCTAAGTATCCTTTGCCTTTCCCATTATTTCTCTTTTCCTCATATTCTTGCAGAAAATACCAGATTGAGAAATACAATTTCAAATAGCAAGATGAGAGAATAAAGATATTTTAAAGCAGTTAGAAAATTGCCAAATTTATCTAATTTAATTTTTAGGTGCAGCAAGGTAGAAAATAGGTCTTATAAAGTGTCATTATGGAAGTGTACATTCTGATTAGTTAACAGCTCTTGTACTATTCTAGATTACAATGAATTTAGGCAATTGAGACTTTTCGGTAATATCAGAGAATTTTACTAGTTTTGCTAGGAAAAATTTCTCCAGGCTTGTCTTAAGGGATTTAAATTCACTTCATATTATTTATTTTCTGCACTGTAGAGCATATGCAGTCTTTACTAACACTGACAGAAGCCCTTTCTTTCATCTCTCTCATTCTGCAGTGACTTTCAATTCCTTCCTAAGTATTGACTCCACCCTGATTCTTAAACCCGCCTTTGGTTTATAGTTTACTGTACTTGACTCATCAAAGCACATGATACATCTCTCTCCATGTATGTTACTTATCCAATCCTCATTCTTTACTTGGTGAACAATAAAAATTTAGTTACCAAGTAAGAAAATACATATAAAAATGTTGTTTGTAATTGTAAGATAAAAGCAAAGTACTTTTGATGTTAATGTTTATTATGGTAATATTTTAATAGGTTTCTAATTTGGAAAAAATAAAAATTTAACAGAAGTCGACAACAGAGATCTAAGACTGCAATTTATAATCTATAAGGTTTCATGGTTATTACGTTTCTGGGAAGACATTATGAATTCTTTAAATTATTTTAATGCAGCGTGGTAAGAAAATCTGATTTTAGAGCCATTTCAAAAGTTTTTGAGTAGCTTTGTCATTTCTCATAAGTCATATTTTCCTTTCTTTTAAGTTAAGGAAGCTTCTTGATTTCTGCTTAACAAGTGGCTCAAATTGGAAAAGTTTATAACTGAGAAAATATATAGATATCTTATAAAAGAATGTTTAAGATATGTGACTGAATTATAACATCGGACCTTAGTAATAGTCAGTCAATTTATTTGCTCTGATTAATATAAGGCCTCGAGAAGATATTAGATTGATATATATTTTTTTATAATACCTATCTCAAGTTCCTTCTAAGTGAAAATTTTAGATATCAAGGAAGTAAGTAGACAAAATCATAATAATTAAGCATAACTGATAAAGAAAACTGAATATGAAAGAGAAATATATTTACCATGTTTTAACAGTTGTCTAAGATTGTTTATTTCTCTACATAGAGGACTGCCTGGAAGATACATAGCCTATCTCTTCCTTTAAATACTTAGAAACCGATATATAAGTAGGTTCTCATGAACAAAAGTCCATAAAATCAGATGACATTCTTGACCTATTTGTTTCAATATTGGCTTAATGAAATAAGCAAATATGAAAGGACTTTATAAAAAATATAACTAAACCAATCATTGTTGTGTTTAAGGCAACACTTTTAAAATGTATTCCACATGTGCCAAACGGATTTCTTTTTATAATTAACCATCTTTTTTGTTTCCTCACCTACCTCACATTTTGTGTTACTTTTTAAAACTCTTTTTTCTCTTCCCATTTAATTCTTTAGGTCATTAGGTCTTTAGATCCTACAAACTGAGGATATGAGTTAGAATAAAGTAAATAGAAGTTCTTCTGAGTTTTGTGGTCAAAACCTTAGCCAAATGGGAAATATTTAGTTAAAAAAGTAAAATAATATTTTATCAAGTGTAAGATTGGGACATAAACACCAAGACACAATTTCTGTACATTTGCTGGACACGGATACATAGTTAGATTATGTTATCCAAGGCACATATGAAATGCAATACCAAGATTGTTAGCATCACTGCTAATATTTCAATCGGGGAGAAATTTTCTCTTCAGGTCTTCATAAAGAAAAGTTTAAAAAAAATGTTTAGTGAAGAATGTTTTCAATGTAACACTTTTGAGGGCAGAGAGACAGTCCCGGTTTAGCTAAGAGGGTAAGAGGATTAAATATGTAGAGGGAGAAATTCCTCCTGCTCCTTCCTGTCTTTTTCTCCCTCCACAATTTGAAGGAGTTTTCTGGACTGAAGGTAAATAAAGAGAGGCAGTTGATGTAACAGAACCAGACAGAGTTTGTGCTGAGAATAAATCCGATCTGAAGGGACCAAAGGCAAGTGAGTAGAGCTTGTGGTATCAGATTCAGATTCCTAGAGCAAGCCCCGACGAAGCCCCACAGCGTCTTTTCTTCCCAGGCTCTTGCTCTAAGAAGGCTTTTTTTTTTTTTTTTTCCGAGACCGAGTCTTACTCTGTTGCCTAGGTTGGAGTGGCAATGGAGCAATCTCTGTTCACTGTAACCTCCGTTTCTTGGGATCAAGCAATTCTCCTGTCTCAGCCTTCCCAGTAGCTGGGATTACGGGGCGGGGGGCCCACCACACCCGGCTATTTTTTTGTGTTTTGGTAGAGACCATGTTGGCCAGGCTGGTCATGAATTTCTGACCTCAAATGATCCACCTGCCTCGACCTCCCAAAGTGCTGGGATTACAGGCTTGAGTCACCATGCCCAGCCTGGAAAGGCTTCTTTATCACAGCAACCATGATCAATCCTTTCACTGTTCATGGCCCTGATTCCTATTTGTGCCTTGAGCTTTGCCTGTGGCCAAGGCCCCATTATCTATATGGACATCTCTTTGATCCTGTCCATGCCTTAAACCTTGGCTACAGTTAGGTTAGTATTAGTTCTCTGGACACCTTTAAGGTGCCCCTGATTCCCAGAGGAAATGGGTGGAATTCTGCAAACATGCAGCTGATTATGGTAAAGAACACACTGAAAATCTTTTCAGGTGTGGTCATATAAAATGTATTTTTGCTTTCCCTTATACACAGTCTATAGGAATCAACTCCTCACTCTTCTGAAACTATGTTACACATCAACACTAATATCCAAGAAAAACTGTCAGATATAGGGAAAATGAAGGGTGTTTGGGAAAATCCAGTTTTTAAAAATTAGGTTAATTGAAAATAAATATGTTTTAATATGCTGATATCTGCCATGAATGTAAGAAAGTTTGAGGATGGAGTGAGGTGCTATATATGTAGAATTTTCAAAATGCATTTTATCAGAAACCCTTTTGTCTGTGTGTTTGTGTGAAGCATCTAAAAAAATGTTACGGGGAACATTAGAAAATGCTACCCGAAAAACATGGTTTTCTCTTATTTCTGAAGACATACAGAGAAAATTTCTCTCTGAAGCATTAATAGTGGTGGTGATGGTCCTGTTACTGTGTTTTACACTTGCTCTGGGAAGCCTGAATCTAAATGTCTATCCATGTCTGGCAACTGCACAGAATTTGTAACATGATGCTTCTGTTCTGACCTTGCGTTTGCCAAAACTCGATTGTATTTTCCTACAATTGTTTTCTATTGGGCCAATTTGTCTTTTTTTACTTTTAAATTATTTTATGTTGTTTAATTTTGTGGTATCTTTGGGGGCTAATAAGTAGTTATTTGGGAAAAAGAACCTAAAAAAATAAAAAAGGATCAACATGTAAGTAATAAGTGAATAAAAATATATATGTTTATGCTATGATGTATTTTATCAGGATTTCATTTTAGTTAAAAGATAGTCCTTCTTGTATTCAGACTTTAAGATTAAACCAGTGTATCTGTTCAGTTCATATAAGTGAGAGGAAATGGCTGGCTGTGAAGAATCATTCCTCTCTTCCTGAAAGTTTTACTATCAGAGCCACTTGGTTTCTTAGCATTTCCCTTTGTTTCTTTATACTTCTTTATGATTGCTGTGCATATGTGAAGGTCAAATAACATTCTGTAGTAATACATTTGTACCTTCACATTTCTGATGAATTGTGCATGATTCTCTTTTTTACTCTGATATTGTATGAAATGTAGTAACTTCATTGCTATGTTTAAAACACTTTAAAAAATGAATAAAAGTCATTAGTTATAGTGACTCATGTAAAGCAAAAAGTTGTACTTATCTGAAAAAGTGAGTTTATTTTCACATGATGCACACCATATCAAGAACGTTGTTAAAAAACAGAAAGTTACTCTAAAGCTAAATTTTTACATCACATTAAACTTTTCTTAGTTTTTTTTTTTTTCTGAATGGAGTTGATATAGCATAATCACTCCATAAGAACAAAAATATTTGAATATTTACTTAGAGAACTGTTGAACGACACAGTATTAGTTTATATTTTCTAGTATTTATTTGTAAATTAGCTTTCTCACAAAAGGCTTCGGTTCCATTTATCATGAATTCAGATGTATGTCTGTTGTGAATGGCTGTTATCACAAGCCTATCTGTGTTCCATAATCCAAAGTCCCTTGCAGGAACTAACATGTTACTATACACTACTGTCTTACAGTCATTTCATTTTCTCTTTATTTGAAATATATTGCCATTTAAATAGATGAATGATAGGCTATAAAATTTTAATGTTGAATCATATGCACATTTTGTTTCTGAGATACATCCAGATTATTGCCTCTTTAAACAGCTTATTTTGTTTTGTGTGAATACAGGTAAATAGATTTGAAATTGACATTTTTAATAACTTCTATATCTGATATTTAAAGGTCAGAATTTATAAATGTATTAGCTAAATATAAGATGCAGTATTAACTAGTATTTCTTTTCTATTCTCATTAGAAATACCAAATGAGAAATATTGTACGAATCTATTCTGATAGGGTCTCTTTTATACCACAGAATAGCCATATAAACCTAGATCCATTTGTTCCTAACAATGGTTTACAGAGAATGTCATATTCCAATAACTGTATCTCTTTGACTTCATAGTGCTTTCGAATGACTTAAAAGGTTTTGCTCTAAAACTGATGTTATCATCTTAAAAATGTGAATGGTTTGAAATATTTCTGCTAGGTAAATCTGAAGACCCATGAAGACTGCTGCATAACTTAATAAACACTTATTTAAAAATCCTTTGAAGTTCATGTCTATAATTTCAGTAGGATGCCAAATATTATGCATTTGAGTGATAATAATATACCTGGGCATTTATTTGGGGGTAAATATGTACAGACAAGTTCATAGGTATTTAACGTAAGTAACTCACTTAAATATCTATATGAGGTAGGCACAATTCCATTTTGATATTATAAACAAGAAAACTGAAGCCCAGAGAGATGAAGTATTGCCAGGTCCTCACTATTGTGTGTAAAGGAGTTGGCATTTATTCCCAGAAATGCTGATGTCAGAACCTAGACTTTTAATTCTTCTGTTTGCCAGTATACAAATGCATATTATAGGAAAGAGTTATAATAATGTGTTTCAGCAAAATCACCACGAAAATAATATTAGGATTAAGAATAATACTGACATAGAAATTATGCAATCAATATCACCATCTTTTGTTATTATATATATGCTTGTTTCCCAAAACATATCTACTTCTGATTATCATAAAATATAATAAATTATAAAAATATATATATTATAGACAAAGATCAAGACCATTACTTGCTAAATTGGTACATATTCTTATTAGAACATGTTAAGTGAATGACTTCTAGTATTCAGATTTA
Organism: Rhinopithecus bieti; assembly: GCF_001698545.2. Lineage (NCBI taxonomy): Eukaryota > Metazoa > Chordata > Mammalia > Primates > Cercopithecidae > Rhinopithecus > Rhinopithecus bieti. The sequence continues at coordinate 2,129,937 of NW_016819032.1, forward strand.
TAAACAAGTAAAATAGAGTACAGTATCTCAAACAATTGATAAATTAATTGGAAATAAAATATCTGAGTAATATAAGGAACAATAAAATTAAATAATTCAAATTAAATTCTAAATTGATTGTTTTCATAAGATAAACTCTCAAATTTTATCTCAATAAACTCAACAATAATTATGCATATCTTACTGCAACCTATAATACCATGGATACAATTTTGACAATATTTCTGATGAGTTGTTGATTTCAAATAAAACTTTTTTAATCCTATTTTTCATTGAGGCAAAATACACATAACATGAGTTACCATTTTAACCATTTTCAAGCATGCAGTTCTGTGACAGTAAGTATAGTCACATTGTTGTACAAATATCATTATCATTCATCTCCAAACCTTTCTCATCTTCACCAACTACAACTCCGTACCCATTAAACCTTAACTTCCCATTCCCTAATCCCTTTTAACCTTGGTGACTGTCATTCTACTTTCTTGTCTTCATAGATTTACTACTCTGAGTATCTTATATAAATGGAATCATACACTATTTGTTGTTTTGTGATGGATTTATTTCACTTAGCTTAATATATTTCAGGTTCATCTATGTTCTAGCACATGTCAGAATTTCTTTCCTCCTTAAGGCTGGATAATATTCCAGTGTGTGTGTGTATAGATAGATAGAGAGATACACAGGTATACACACACACACACACACATACTGTATTTTGTTTTATCTGTTGATTTATAGTTGGATTAAATTAAACTCTCAAGATAGGATGGAAATATTTTTTCCCCAATAGATAAATGCTTGGATAATTTTATGCATTTTGTTTAATGACATATTTCTTATTTAGTTGATTTGTTCACAGCTAATTTATTATATGAAAGACAATAATGAATTTCTGATCAAAGTTAAAGGTACTTGGAAGACTCAAGAAAGCATATATTTGAGGTTTTCTTTCCAAAAAGAATAGTGCCCTTAGATATCTGTCTCACAGTCTCATATCTTACTGCCAAGTTAAAAAGCACAGTGAAAGATCAGCAGACAAATGACATCATTAAAATTTGAAACTTCTTTTTGAAACTAATTTGTCTTTTGGAAAGTTTTAGGAATTGTTTATAATAGGAATTGTTTATTATTGTTTATAATCTGTTTAGTTTCCCTTCTCCTGAGTGTTTAACTTGCAATGCTTTGAAAAGATTTATTGAATACTTCTAATGTGTCAGGCATAGCATTCTACCTGAAAATACAATTTAACAAATGATTAGACATTTTTATGCACATATTTTTACAACAATTACAATCGAGCATGGTGTCATAAAGGCAAAACTGGACTCCTGTGAGGATTTGAATAGTAGGGGATATCCTGGTGTAGGCTCAGGTAGGACTGACTTCTCTTGCCACTCAACCTCTGTGCTCACTTTCCTGACCATGTTTTCTGATCTTGCTCCCAAGTTTATGGTTCTATTGGTGTAATATTGTCATGGTTTTCTCACTTTCGATATTCTTATTTTCATATACTGGACTAAATTGTCTACATTCTGGTGTAACATAGGCATATGTAGGTTCCAAGAGTGTGTATGATGATCAAGCCTACTTTTCTTAAAGGGTTAGTGACAGAGTGTTGTGAGTATGGACTGCCTGTTCTCAAAATATTAATTATGTAATAAACTATATGTGTGACGCTTAGGTAAGTCACACTACCTTTGTGAGTTTTATCACCAATGAAATGTGAATAATAATAGCACCTTTTTCATTGGGTGACAAAGATTGAAAAAAGTGATGCGTGTAAAGCAATTAAAAGCGTTCCTGATGAAAAATAATTACTATATATTTGTTATCTATTACTAGACAATTTTTCGATCTCTATACTGGCTACAATTAAGCTACAAGTAGAAACGATAGGATAGCCTTTAATGACAAAAACAGTTTTGCTAATACTTTTTTTACTCCTTTAACCTTTGCAGCAAGTGAATATTATCTTTGTCCTTTGCTAGTCAACATATTCAAAAACCAACAAATGCAAGTTTGTTTTGTTTTCTTTAAAATGCTGCCATGGTTTTATCATCTTGTTCTTTGCTCACTGAAGATAATTTGTTATCACTGCTTAGGTGATAACTTAGGTAGTGTTAAGTAAGTTCCACTGGCTGGGCGCATACATGGGATTACATGTCTGTAATCCTAGCACTTTGGGAGGATAAGGCAGGCGAATCACAAGGTCAGGAGTTCGAGACCAGTCTGGCCAACATAGTGAAACCTTGTCTCTACTAAAAATACGAAAAAGTACCTGGATGTGGTGGGTGCCTGTAATCCCAGCTACTTGAGAGGCTGAGGCAGGAGAATCACAGGAACCCAGGAGGCGGAGGTCGCAGTGAGCCAAGACCGTGCTATTGCACTCTGGTGGGAGACTCCCTCATAGGAAAAAAGAAAAAAGTTTCACATCTTTTCTGGACAAAAAGCAAAACAAAACAAAGGGAACTGAATGGTGGGCCACACTGAGGAGTCCTCTCTGTGTGATTGCCTATGGGACTCTTAGTGAAGATGTTTAGGTATTCTATCTGTGAACAGAGAGAAAATGCAGACTTTCATCAATATATACTAGTCTCTTATATTGATTTTAAGAACCAAAGAATTTAAACATTAACATGACAAAAAATTTAATGGGTGTAGTTTGATCAAAAGCCAAAGTACAGTAAATTGATACCATAGACATGCAATCTTCAAAAATGAATGTATTCCAGCCAGAAAATTGAATAATCTGTCTCTAAACAAGCCATTTCCAGGAATCATAATATCCATCCCATTTTAATAACAGACAGATGGAATGTTCCTTTTGTAATTGCTTGCTTCTTTTTAAACTGAGTTGCTGACTGTGTGATTCTAGCTTGCATCAAAATAAAATCTTCTAAAAAGATGTATCTTCCCTTGTGGTTGACACCTCACAGAAAATATATGTTTCATCCTCTCCTAGCTATATGATTTCTTTGATTTTACCTGAATAAGAAATGGGTTTCAGTGTATTAGCTTACAGTTGTAGTGTGCTCAGAAGTTATTTCATGCCAAGTCTTAAAGATTTTGAGGTACTATAGTGTACAGTAGTGAACTCCAACAGACACATTCTGTTAAGCATCTGAGGTCTTCCTGTCTCAATACAACAGTGCAACATATATCCTACAATTCCATATTGTGAGCTAACAACGTCCTCTAGGAACTGCTATTACTAGAAAACAGTTTATTGCGCTCACTACTACTTTACAGGATCAGGGAAAAATACAAGTATTGCTTATACCTCTTTAGAAGAGAAATCATACGAATGGCACATACCAATCAATGATTAATGAAAGATTTCTGCGTCACATATTGAGAACAATATTTAACTGTATGCTAGCAGAAAATCATTTCAGTAAATGGATATCCATATTGCCCTGGTTCTATTGAGTGCTGGAAAAGAATGTGAGATGCCTTTTTTTCTTCTTTAAGAAAATGGAGAATCAATTTGCATTAATACCACTGTATAAAATAATATACTATATTAATATATTCAGATCATTTCTCATTTTGTCATATTCTTCACTGAGGTTTATAATTTTATTATTTTGTTTCAGAAGTTACTTGATATAGAAACTAAATTTTTTTACTTAGTGACTATGGCAACGTGAAATCTAGGACATACAGAAACCATCAGTCCAATCGAATGTTAAGAATTTGGAAAATGATGAAAAAACACTAGGTTGGGACTGTGCTGAGCTAGCTTATTTGGGTTTTGCTTGGTTAGGAAGCGGAACTAGATAAACTCTAAAGCATTTGCTTCCTTTGATCACTTCGAAGCATTCAAATAGACTGCAAGTCATCACTGAATAATAAACTAAATAGTATGTACTGAGTATTTAAGGTTCATGAATAACAACAGACAGCATTACACAGGACTGAAAAATACACATTATATTTATTTTTATTGGGTTAAATGTGGAAATAATTGAAACACAGTATTGTTGAGCTAAACAATGTCTAAAATCACACAATTATGCCTACTTCCAGATATGCTTTATTTTTTGTAAACATTAGTGCCTTAAACCTGAGCAAAATTGAGCCTCATGTTATAATTTGATGTTTTTTCAAAAGGCTCAGTAAGAATGTGTCACATTTCTGAAATTCTTTCACTCTAGGTAAATATTTAGAAAAAAGTTAAAATGAGAGAGAAATCTAAACATTTTTTGAATGTGGTTACAAAAGTTGTAATAGCTTCTTTGTCTTCTTCTTTGTCAGTTATTACATAAAGTTATTCTTTTGTAACATAAAGTTATTACAACTTTATGTAATATATATATGTAACTTTATGTAAAATATATTTTCAGCAGTAGGTTTTATATAGAGATTAGACTTCTTAATCAATTTTTAACAATGAGCAAATATTCTTCGTAGAATGGTGACTTAGTCAATGTCAATTCTAACTAGTACCAGAGTTTGTAATTTATTAACATTTTCAAAATCACCCCATTTATCCACTTATAAGTCTCATTCACAAGTTGTCAAAATATGCTGAATGAACTGCATTGTATATTCAAGTATATATCAATTACACATATATAAGCACTTATTAATACACTTAAGTACTTATTTGTATACTTAAATACACATAATTTAACTATATTTAAATATCTAGTTATATATTTAAATATATCTGTGTATGTAAATGGTTAATATTATAAAAACATTAATAACAGTAATAATATTAATAAAAATAATAGATACTTAGGCTGAAGTTCAGGAAATCAGACCAAAGCAACTTAGAACCTAAAGAACTGGCCTAATCTGAGTGATTCATTTGACTACTCTATACTTTTAAAATTATTAAACAACTGAAATTGGGCTAAATAATGTTTAAATTACTTTGTGGATTGGAGTTTGTATGTATCTGTCTCCAGTGTTTGAAAACCTAGATTTCAAAATTGGCTCTGCCACGATTATCTGAGTGACTTTGTCAGTTATTTAATGTCTGTCTCAGTGTATCCATTTGTCAAATGAAGATAATAATAGTATTTCCTTCATAAGGTTTTTGCAGAGATTGATTGTGCAGCATTTATACAGTGCCTCGCATAATGAGAAAACTCAGTTAGTATTAGCTATGTTTGAATTTGCTGTTAGTATCAAGTTTAGTTTCTGAATAATCTAATGCCTATTTATTCTAGACATTGTTTATTTCTATACCACCCAATGGTGCTTAGTTGCTTACTCTTCTTATATACCTGCTAAAATAAATTATTCTATATACCTCAGTTTCTTGTTGCATGTTCTGATGTTTACTGTGTTATCTACATGCTAATTTCGTTTTTAAGAACCAAGATTTCTTCCGGACCTGTGGACTCTCATTGGCTAGTGGAATTACTTGTTGGATAATTAAAGATGATATTCAGCCATATTTATGTGAAGAATTTTTTTTTTTCTTGATACTGAGTCTCACTTGTTTTCACTGGCTGGAGTGCCGTAGTGCAGTCATTGGCTCACTGCAGCTTTGAATTCCCAGGTTCAGGTGATCCTCCCACCTCAGCCTTCTTAGTAGTACCTGGAATGACAGGCCCATGCCACCATGCCCAGCTAACTTTTAAAAAAATTTTTTCTTGAGACAGGATCTCACCATCTTGACCAGGCTGGTCCCAACTCCCAGTTTTAAAGAATCTTTCTGCCTCAGCCTTTCAAAGTGCCTGGATTACTGGCATGAACCACCACACCCAGCCAAGACTATTAACATAATATTCAAGAATTATTTGATTGATTAAAAATAAAACAAACACATGAAAAATCAAAATAAAATTTACAAAAGTTACAACTTCTGTAAATAAGAAGTTAAATAAGTTACAACTTCTGCATTAAAACTTTCCTGACCTAAGAAAGTAAAAGTGCTTTTGCACTGAATGGATCAGTAACATAATAAAATAACTCTTTCAATATCCTTATAGGTTTCTTCTTGATATGTTTTATTTGAATAATTCTACTTTTTCTAAACATAGTTTTCAGTTTTCAGGTTTTCTAGAAATCTGGAAAACAGCAGCATAATAGGTCTCAGTAATATTAATTACAGAAAAAAATGTACTATTCACCCCAATTAAATTAAAAATCCTGAACAATTTCACAACCTCTGTTTGTTAACATTCACAACCCTTATGAAAAGACACTAAAACTTTAAAAAAACAACATAACTGTTGGGGTGATCAGGCCCAACACTAGGCTGTGGGGGCTACAAAGTCCGGCAGAGTCAAAGGAGTGAGGAAAGACAAGAGTACATAAAGTGGGTCCCGAGAGCCAATGCTACATTGGAGGCTGTGAAGGCCCCGAGCTCTGGGAGCCCACACTATTTATTGGTGATCAAACAAAGAAGCAAGCAGGTGGTGAGTACGTGCGGATGTGATGATAAACAGGTGAGGATGTGAGGACGTGGGGGTAGAAATGTAGTGGTGCATTAAGTGTAGCTGTGATGGTTTAGCATTTTCTTTGACACATATAGAATATGCTCTGCTACTTGAGATAATGGAGGACATGTTTATGAGTAAGAAGCAAGGAACAATAAGTCTGTGCACATTCCAGAGGCTACAAGGGGTTTTATACCCTGGGCTTAGATTTGTGGTGCGGCAGGGCAGCCTTCCACCCTTTGGCACAGAGCTTGGTGTTCCAAAGGCCACGAGGAGTTTTAGACCCTGGACCCCAGACATCTTCCAAGACTCTTTTATATTATGACAGACAAGCCAGTCCTGCCTCAGCTCTTCTACCAACAATAACAAGTTTTAGACAAAGACATAATTTTCATTTAGTATATTTAACAGAATCTCCTTCCAACTTCCTTCTCTCTCTTCCTCTTCTATTTCAGTGTTTGTTACTTGGAAACTATGGATGTCAGGGAAGTTACCTAACCCTACTGTACTTCAGTTTGCTTATCATTAAAATAGTGATAGCACAGTAAAAAAAAAAATGTATACTAGTAGAAAACTGCCAAGGGTTAAGTCAGGATTAGTTAATACTACTGAATCAAGTTTAATTTTCTGGTTTCTGTAATTAAGCTATAAATACATAAAATATTATCATTAGGATGCCGGGTGAAGGGGATGAGGGAATTATCTGTATCATTTTTGCACATTTGTAAGTCTGACTTCAAAATAAAAAGTTAGAAGAAAACGTGTATCTAATAACAAATATTTGCTTACTATATTAAGAACTCATAACTAAATAAAACAATGAACTTGGTTGAAAATTATGGGCAAAACATTTCAACAGACAGTTGAACAAAGAAAATACACATGACAAGCATGTGAAAAGATGCTCACGGGAAATGCAAATTAACACCACAGTGAGACACCATTGCAAAGAATGGCTAAAACTAAGATAGCGTATGTTAGAGATACATCACATCATGTACCCGAAAAGACGCATCCACCTTGGGGAAAAAAATAAAAAATGGCAGTTTTTTTTTTTTTTGGAGGGGGAATTTTGCTCTTGTTGCCCAAGCTGGAGTGCAATGGCATAATTTCTGCTCACTACAACCTCCGCCTCCTGGGTTCAAGTGATTCTCCTGCCTCAGCTTCCCAAGTAGCTGGGATTACAGGCACAGGCCACCACGCCCAGCTAATTTTTTGTGGTTTTGGTAGAAACTGGGTTTTCCCATGTTAGCCAGGCTGGTCTAGAACTCCTGACCTCAGGCGATCCGCCCACCTCGGCCTCCCAAAGTGATGGGATTACAGGCATGAGCCACTGCACCTGGCCAGCACTTTCATATAAAGTTAATAATACACTTGACATACAAAAGACCAATTCTATCCTTAGATATTCACTCAACAGAAGTAAAGGCATATGCCCACAAAACTTGTACCCCATTGTTTATAGTAGCTTTATTTGCAACTGCCAACACCTGGAATAAATCCAAATGTTCATTTACTGGCAAATGAATTAAAGAAATACTATACCCATGCAATGGAATATTAGTAAGTAACATAGAAGGAATTACTGACACATGCAACAGCATGGAAGAATATCTAAAATCAAAACAGAACAATAATATTATGATAAGTAAAAGATTCTAATGAAAGAAGCAGGCACAAAACCTATGTATGTTGTGCTTTCATTCATATAAAATTTAGAAAAGCAAAGATATAGTGACATAACCCAGACTTTTGGTTGCTGGACCTAGATATAGAGAATAGCATACTAAGTAGGACAAAGTCATGAGATAATTTTTCAAGGTGATGGAAAATTATATATGATGATTGTAGTAATATGTATATGATATCATATATGTGTCATTTCTTAATTTTTACACCCAAATTTGTTGAATTTTATATATAATACCTCAATAGACTGATTTTTAAAAAATAATTTAAATGCCTAGTGAAAGATAGAACAAAAAAGCACACATATCTTCGTTTTAAGCTAATGACAATATATTTACTATTTATTTATTTATTTGTTAAAAGGGCTAACATAAAATAAAATAATGTTTGCTGTGCAATATAGAAACAATTATAGATATTTAATCAGAAGTATAAAAGAGGCTATGCTGAAATACAAATTCATGGAAGAATATAATATATCAAGAAATAGGAAGAAAGGAGAGGAAGAAAATATGAAATAGTGTGATAAGAATTTTGCTGAAATTAGCTTAGATTCATCATATGCATTATATAGTGAAATAAATGAGAGAGGTGTAAAAGTTCTGCATATAACTATACAGTATTTTAGAAAGGGAGCAACATTCACTGAATTACTCTTTCATATTTTTTTTAATTTTTTAAATGTTAAAAGATGATGAAAATGTTCACTTACCAAATAAGGTAGTGCTTCCTGATATGACCTTCTCCTTGAAAAAAAATAATAAAACAACTTGTTTGTGGGATGTTTCTTCTTCTTTACATTCTTTTTCAAGTTGCTATGTTATCCTAACAGAAAAAGAAAGGCGTTCTTACAGTGGTTCAATTCATAGGGTTTCTAAATAATATATATTGTCTGGTGCTGAGATAGTTCAAAAGCTATATGTACAGGCCTTAAAGCCATAGCATTCATTTTTAAATTGCTCACAGAAATAAATTCTTGTGACCACATTTGAATAAAATCATAGTGACCACATTTGAAAGGTTTCTCACCAGTTATCACCTATGGGGTAGTCAGTAAGATAGGAACTCTTCCCAAATGCTTTTTCACATTTCTTGTAAGAGTTTCTTGCCACTGTAACCAACCTGTTGCTTGGGAAGTCATGAGTCATGTGGAAAGGCCTTCTGACATTCCTTGTATTCATTGATTTTCACCTGGATGAATTCTCAGATATTGTGAAAAAAAAATCAACTATTAAAGGCCTTCACACATTTGTATTTCAGAGTTTGTCACCATTGTGCATTATCCATTGATAAAATAAACTATATGTATGGACTAAAGGCATATCTAGATTTTCAACATTCATAGAGTTTCTCACCAGAAAGACTATACGATTTTGAGCAACTCTGAGCCAAAAATTCCTTCCTTCCTTCTTTCCTTCCTTCCTTCCTTCCTTCCTTCCTTCCTTCCTTCCTTCCTTCCTTCCTTCCTTCCTTCCTTCCTTCCTTCCTTTCC
>NW_016819032.1:2140236-2146809 GCF_001698545.2 Rhinopithecus bieti
TTTTTTTTTTTTTTTTTTTTTTTTTTTTTTTTTTTTTTTTTTTTGCAAAATACTTCCTGAGAAGTCAAGGCCACATGATACCTTGTGTGTTATGCGGTTCTTATAGCTAGGCTATATGTCTTTTAAAATTATTTTCTATCTTTTTATTGAGATAGGGTCTCACTCTATTGCCCAGGCTTAGAGTGCAATGGTGCCATCTTGGCTCACTGCAACCTCTGCCTCCTGAGCTCAAGTGATTCTCTCACCTCAGCCTCCTGAGTAGCTGGACTGCAGATACATGACACCACGCAAACCTAATTTTGTTTTTGTTTTTGTTTTTTTCTATAGAGATGCAGTTTTGCCATGTTGTCCAGGCTGGTCTCTAACTCCTGAGCTCAAAGTATCCTCTTGCCTCTGCCTCCCAAAATGCTGGGATTCCAGGTGTGAGCCACCATGCGTGGCCATATATGCATTTTAAATTGTAGAAAATGAATGATGCTATGAGACCATATATCAAATTAGAGAAAAAGTTATTATTTTAAAATTCAGGACTGATATTCTACTCAGTAATCTTTAACTTATTTGCTCTTGGCTTTGTACATGACTCACTGATGACTAAATAAAACAATATTTCTTATTTCCAACCAATCATGATGAGTTTCTGTCTGTATCCTTTTTTATTAATCCTGAATTTCAGGATAATATCTAAAGGAAAGATTTTGTTTGTTTGTCTGTTTGTTTGATTGGTTTTGTTTCTGTATTTGGTGGCAGTTAATGTTGTCATTATCTCACAGTATGCCTTCTTAAAGTTTATTTCTCTCTGCATATACTTTCTTATATTTCTAATGATGAGTTGAATAGAAATGCTAAAGATACAGAGAATGTGTGATATTACAGTCATACAAAGCACATGTGATACTAGTCAATAAGTTACACCACTAGAGATACATTTCGCTTGTTCAGGAATAACTGCACTTTCTTTCAAGGAAGGCAACACACTTAACTGGAGACCACCAGCAGACATCTCCTAAACTACATTGGTTTGAAAATGATCATTAACAGTGGCTCAGTTGTCTTTCTTTAATTTTATTAGATTGTTTGGGCAACAGGAGACTTAAAAATTTGACCATTTCATTCAAAGTAATTAGCCTGTGAATTCACAGCTTGAAAATCTCCATTGATAAGACACTGTAGCTTTTTAGATAGATGACTATACATATATATATATACACACACACACACACATATATGTATATATGCTAGTTAACTCCAAATTAGATACATTGACAATTGTTAATATACAGAAAAAGATAAAGTCCCTCAGAAAAATGACATCATCTTTGAAATAACACTGTGACATTATCAGTTGTTAGTTTAAAATAACCCTCAAAGTAAATATTTGTGAATAGCAGCTGATTGCTACATCAAATGCTACTACAAATGCTACCTACCTTGTACAATGCTAAGACAAAAAGATACCTTCAACCTTCAGTGTCTTCTTTACAAATCAAAACTTCTCTGAAACTGTAACATTTTAATAAATAACACCTTCTATCCACAATTTTTTTCTTAAATAGAAATTTTAATGAATTCATCCTTTCTGACATTTGCATTTGTCTTTAAATGCCACAAGATAACAGAGTTTTAATCATTCCAAATAGCTTTTTAATTATAGACCTAATTACTTTTGCAGAAGGTTAAGCTCCACAAACAGGAATAAAACGATTTGCTTGCACTTTCTGTGAAGAATCATGTTGTGCTTTTGATTTAGGTATCTGGTAAATTTATTCGGTCAGTTTTATCTGACTTTTTAGTATTAGGAGAGAGACTTGTGTTTTAAGAGAATTTGACATTATGCAGTGTGAACCAAGAAGTGTTATTTTAATTAATTATAGAATCAGAGAAGGAGTTAGAGGTGCCCTGCACAATAAATAGTAGATTAGTAACTGTTAATTCCAGCCTGTAAAGCAGCACCAGAGGCATGAGTATTTCAGTCTCCAGGAAAATTAGGTTGTTTTCTTTGAGTTAATGAAGGAATTTACTGTTATAAAGTTCTTGACAGAAAAAAAAAAGAGGATTGCTATTTTGAAGCTGGGTTCTGAGTGAGGAATCAACTAATGATCTGTAGAAAAAAATGTACTAAATTATTTATTTTAGTAGGTGTTAAAGATTTGTTTCTCTCTTACATGCTTCCAATAGCCAGCCTCAAACAGATAATTTTTGAGAGTATAGTAACAGATAAATGAGAAATTTGTTGTCTTCAGCAGTCCTGCTTAACTTATGTAAAAGCTGATATGTAAATACTGAAAATAAAACTTAAATAGGATAATTTTGTAGAATATGCAGTCTCTCTTATGGAAAATTATTCTTGTATACATTCCTGTTTACTATAGGTAAAAATGGTCAAAGTTCATGACAATTTAATGTGGTTGTTAAATAACTATGGGATATAGTTTCACATTTCTTACATTGATTATAGCGGCAACAGGAAAACAATCATACTCAGATTGAAATCCACCAAAAGATAATCATGAATTCCCTAATTGGGCACCTTGCTTAACATCATCCAGTTAGATGTGGTCAATTCATCCACCTCTCATACTACAAACCAGACACAAATCTTGATTTGTGGTGAATTTTGGTCATTAAGGATATCTACGCCATGTATGTGACGTGTAGTCATCCCATTTCCTGATTGCAGAAGGATGAAGTTTCCCTTGCTGAAGATCATTAATTCACACTAGGAGAATGAGATGACTTAAGATGGAACAATGATAGAACAATGTTTGTAAACAGTGCCAAACACAGTTTAATGTGAAAATTTTTATAAATATTAATGTATGCGTTTTACTAGGCATTGGGTAAATACGGCCATTCCAAATGGGATAAATTGACCAAAACAAAGAGACTACAGGCCCCAAGCAATTCTGAAATCCAGCAGGGCAGTGACATCCTAATGCTCCAAAATGATCTCCTTTGATTGTATGTATCACATCTGGTCATGCTGATGCAAGAGATGGGTTGCCACGGTCTTGGGAAGCTCCACCCCTCTGGCTTTGCAGGGTACAGCCTCCTTCCCAGTTGCTTCATGGGCTGGTGTTGAGTGTCTGCAGCTTTTCCAGGCACATGGTGCAAGCTGTTGGTGGATCCACCATTCTAGGATCCAAAGGATGGTGGCCCTCTTCTCACAGCTTCACAAGACAGTGCCCTTGTAGGCACTCTATGTGGAGGCTCTGACCCCACATTTCCCTGCCACACTTCCCTAACAGAGGTTCTCCATGAGTGCCTTGCCCCTGTGGCAAACTTCTGCCTGGGCATCCAGGTGTTTCCATACATCCTCTGAAATCTAGGCAGAGGCTCCCAGATGTCAATTCTTGACTTCTGTGCACCTGCAGGCCCAGTACCACATGGAAGCTGTCAAGGCTTGGGGCTTGCACCCTCTGAAGCTACAGTCTGAGCTATACCTTGGCCCCTTTTAATCATGGCTGGAGTGGCTGCGATGTAGGGCATTAAGTCCCTAGACTGCACACAGCATGGGACCCTGGGTCCAGCCCATGAAACCATTTTCTCCTCCTAGGCCTCTGGGCCTGTCATGGGAGGGGCTGCCGTATACTGTTGGTGGGAGAAAATAAATATATTTTATCAGATTTACTGTGCTCTTATCACTCAGAAATTCCTTTTCCAAGTATATATTCAGAGAAACTTGAATACAGATATTCAAAAAACTATGCATAAGGAAGTTCATTACTGTAAAATGTATCATAGCAAAGTAATAGAAACCACCTGAATGCCCATAAAAAAAGGAATCAATAAAATGTCATGTATTATGAAAACTTTGTTGTAGCTACAGGAAGTAACTAGATAAGCCTGCACCAATATTGAATTTTTAAAAATACATAATATTCTTTGAAATAGTATAAGACATATCATTTATGCATACTTGATATGCAAATTTAACATAAAACAGTGAGTCCCTTATGACAGAGGATAATGTAATTATAGATAAAAGTCCAATGAACAATAAGTATAATAAAAACAAAAACCAGACCTCATATAGAACAATGATGAAAGTATATCACTAAATATTGCAATGCAATTTTGTGAATATAAAGTTCACAATAAAAGAGAAAAGCAAGATTAAATAAAATGTACAGTAAATTTATTTACAAAATAAGCACATAAATAAGCTTGAAAAAATTGTAAGAAAAACAGATTTTATGCCACATATAAACTCTTCCAGTTATCTTGATAATAGTATGGAAAAATTAAGAAGAGTCCCATTCTGTAGGTTTCCTGTTCACTCTGATGATATTTCTTCTGCTCTACAGAAACTCTTTAGTTTAATTAGATCCCGTTTGTCAAGGACCTAGAACTAGCAATACCTTTTGACACAGAAATCCCATTACTGGGCATATGCCCAAAGGAATATAAATCATTCTACTATAAAGACATATGTACACATATGTTCATTGCAGCACTATTTATAATAGCAAAGGCTGGGAACCAACCCAAATGCCCATCAATGATAGACTGGATAAAGAAAATGTGGTACATATACATCATGGAGTACCATGCAGTCATCACAAGGAATGAGATCATGTCCTTTGCAGGAGCATGGATGAAGCTGGAAGTGATTATCCTCAGCAAACTAACACAGGGACAGAAAACCAAACACGCATGTTCTCACTCATAAATGGGACTTGAACAATGAAAGCACATGGACACAGAGAGAGGAACACACACCAGGGCCTGTTGGGAGGTGGGGGTGAGGGGAGGGAACTTAGAAGATGGGTCAATAGGTGCAGCAAACCACCATGGCACGTGTATATACCTACGTAACAAACCTAGTACATTCTGCACATGTATCCTGCTATTTTTAGAAGAACAAAAAAAAAAGAGTCAAAAGAACAAAAGAATACGATTTTATATTTAACAATATTGAAACACAATATTGTGAATAGCAAGAAGAAAATATACTGGACAAAAACAGGTTATAAAGACACTTGATCAACACCTGATTGTACCATGGTAGGTAATTAATTTATTCAGCTACTAATTGTCACACTGTTTACAATTCCTATAGCTAGAACCCCACTGTACTGTGCTATGATTCCTAGATCAAAATACATAGATTTGGTCAGGCCATTGGAACAGGAATACTTGTGAACTTAGATGAGTAAATAGTAAATCTCCGAGTAATAGAAAATGGCTACTAATCTTGATTTTTAAATTTACCTCCTCTATGTCTACATAGAAATATCTAATGTACAATTTTCAACAATGGAATAATTTGGTTGAAGACAACAATGACGTTTCTTCTAAATTCAGCTTTTTAAAACTTTGTAAGAATGCATTGGATGTAGCACAGAAAGTATGCTCAGGGTCCCTAAATGATTCAAATCGTAGTCATGTCTCCCCAAAGGGCACAGAATCAACCTTTAGAGAAAGGCAAGAGAGACAGATAGAACCAACTTATTGTACCATTATCCAAAGCCAAATAGACAACTTCATGCTCACGTAGCTCATAGTACTGTAGGAATATAAAAGATTCATTGTTATAGAGGATATAATCAATGAATTCAGAATAGTAAATGAATGAAATCAGGTGTCCCGTGGGCATGTAATAAATATTTCATGAAAATATTTGATTCAAGAGGCTTGTAAATACAATCCTTTAATTACCACAATGGGAAAAAGGAAGTGGAAATGTGTCTGCTAATGGTGATTTTAGTGTCTGGTAAAAAACAAAGAGATTTTAGACAAGCATTGAAACATGGCCACATTAAATTATAATCCAATTAAATCCACATACTTTAAAACCACTAAAATGAGGAAACATTAAAAGAACATCAATGATTGCACATTTAGATTTTAAGTATAATTTGGGGTGAGGTATTTTAGAGAGGAGGAATAGCCAAATTTGGTAATCTGCATTTGGCTGCAAATGTTTAATAAAAATGCCACCTTAAAACTGGAGTACTTAGAATGTAATATTATGACATCGCCTTTTGCAGATCATACTTCATAACAAACTAATCTCTTCCACTCAATTGTATAGTGATTTCTCCTTTTCCCTACATATGTGTCAGCATCTGTTCTTCATATATGATTTTAATAAGTTGAATTTATTAAATCATTTTTATAAGCAAAATTTCAGGTCACTTAAATCTTGAGAAATAATTATGCTAAAATACCACAAATTTGATTTTAAATCCCTGCATGAGATACAAATTTTATAATTTATATTAAATACAGATTAATAGCCAGATTTATACTTGGAGTGTTTAGTGGTTATTTTTTATGAATTTTTGGAAACAATCCAACACATTTATGTATGTTTTGCTAACTTCAGAGAAAGCATTTATAATTTTTTTAAATGCATACAACCTTTTCATATTTAGAAAGCAGGTTAGCTTTTTCTCAGGTGGATCCCACAGGAAAGTTAAAAATGAACATCTGAAATTATAAAAGTTTATCTTCAGAAGGTTAAAGTTTGCCTTTTTATTTGAAAAATCATAGATTTATTTTTTGCCAAACATTTTATCCTGAAGCAATGAAAAACTGAGTAAATTTAAATTAGATAAAAATAATTTC